>NC_068362.1:24370778-24375778 GCF_020536995.1 Dreissena polymorpha | reverse complement strand
TCGTGATCATAGAAAATAGATATTTTCACTTGTGGCTGCGCCACTATTGAACATTTTATTTTCTATGTTCACTCGTGACTTAAAATCGATATTCCACCGAACCCAACACATATCCTCTATACATTTGATAATGTTACCTTATTGTAAACAAATAACATGTTTATTGTTTATGAAAATGACATTTATGGAAAATACATCGTAATTTAATTTTCGAATTCGGTCAATGATTGTCGTCGATGTCAGGTAGAAAATCGAAAGTATGTTTGTTGGTCGGATCCGCTAGACCGCAACCATCCTTTCTTTGTAAACGTAACAGTTCTCAAAATGGGAATTAAACATTACGCAAGTACAAACACACGGTATTGCCAAAATGTTGATTAATCATCGATCCCCACGTTTGCATGTTTATGCACATCCGCATAAACGCAGCGCAAAAATAAATTACAAATTAAAACGATATTCATGCCTTTATTCATGTTCTATCAGTAATTATCCGTAAAATGGTTCAGTTTCATAAAGAGAAGTAATTTAATCTGAGATATTGCTAGTAGGAGTAGCTCGCTATTGTTCAATAGAAATAATAAGAACGTGTTTACAACTTCACGCCGGGTATGCGAATACTTCCTTGACGGATGGCACTTCACTAACAGAGAACAACAAACGCCACGCGCGAGAGGTAAGTTCCTCTGTTTTATTTAAAGTTGTATCCTATAGTTAGTTTTTAAGACAAGACACATGGTCGAGTTGATAAATGGTGTATCCTTTTGTATTGGGAATACACAATTTCACGGAAGAATGGTACAGTTTTGCCCAAAAAATAGAAAATTCGATCGGAAAACAGCATAAACTGGATGAACAGTAAACATTTTAACAAAATAAAACTACTTAGAATTATTGCAAGAAAGTGTTTGCTATTCCAGCATGTAGAGTAATCACTGTGCTTCAAATACTGAAATTTTGATAGTATTCAATGAAATATAAACAAAGATAGTGCATGTTGTAATAGGTGGCATACATAAAGTTGCAGGCACTTTGTTTACCGATAAAGGGCACTTCAGATTACGGAGACTTTCAACAAAGCGGGCACTCTAAAAACTGAGTTTTATCTTCTACCTTAAATGCATTTATTTATATTATGGCTATTCATACGTAACATTTTGAAAATATATTTTTCAAAAATCACATTACTGTTAATTTATACTATGTTTATTATAATTGCAATTTTCAAATGAGATAATATTTAGTATTAAATAAATGTGTACATAACACACACAAACAAACACACACACACATACATGTTTATATATACATATATATAAGCCTCGCTCTGTAAAAAGGGGGTTCAATGCATGGGCGTAAAGTATCGTTCCAGCTTAGCCTGTGCAATACACACAGGCTTATCAGGGACGACACTTTGCGCCGTTATTGTACTTTTCTTTATGAGGAAGACTCTTCTTGACGAAAATCCAGTTTAGGCAGAAAGTGTCGTCGCTGATTATATTAAAAACAAAAACGGATATGCAAAACTTTTTACACCACTGTCGTGTGATTAAATCGACCCTGCCCGTTCTTTTATTGCTATTTTCGTTTACTGGCATTGAGCCAAAAAGTTCCAATAGAATTTCGGACCTGCATCGCTGCTGATATTAATCTCTGAGAGGCAGTTTAAGCAGAGTGATTATTCATGACATGCTATATAATATATAAGTAAATAGCCTTAGTACCTTCATTTGGACATAAAGATAAATGCTTTAGATCAGCCGTTTAGAACGTAATTTAAAATATATGGTCATATAGATTTTACTCATTAGACATATCCAATTTGTTTAACATTTATCTTTCACATTTATACCAAATCATAATCATATTTCAAAGGGATAAGAACATGCTTCGGTAATTCGTTTTTTATTTGCGTACTAAGTACATACAGTTTTATTTATTGCCTGCTTACTTTAACAGTATTCCACAGCGAATTCTGCATTTTTGATTCACAAAAAACGAGTGTGTTATATCTGGAAAAAAGTGTCTCGATGTCGGGAAACAAAGTGCCATTGTTTTTTAGATGATCGGTAAACGAAGTGCAGATGAAAAATGTGCATGCGACTCTTAAAACATTTGAATTTTCTCAAATACATTAGTAAACTAAAATGTAACATGTTGTAACATTACTGGATATATTGATCTTTTATTTCGAATAGTTAGCACGTTCTTGATTTATTTCCAAGTATGTTTATTTTGTTAAAATATGTACTGATCATTCAATTCATGCTGATTATCGATGGAATTTTATCAATTTTTTTTTAAGAATTCACCGTTTTTCCGCAAATTTCTTTCTTCGCAATACGAAGTGCTATACCATTAATCACCCAAACAATGTTCTGTGTCTAAAAACCAAATAAACAGAACATAAATACAAAAAAGCTGAAGAACTCACCTCTCGCGCGTGGCTTTTGTTGTTCTCTGTTAGTGAAGTGCCATCCGTCAACGAAGTATTCGCATACCCGGCGTGAACTTCCGAACGTAAACTATATAGCTACCTCACGTAGCTCAGTTTTACATACTTAAACATCCTTATATGATGCAAAATGTTTTTGTGGATTGATACATCCTTATTGCCGCTATTTAAAGCTTTTAGTTCGTCCTATGCTGCGCTTTATTAACCTTTTTAACAACAATAAATAAATAAACATCTCAGTTTCAAAGGAAGCATGCATAAAAAATGCATTTTAACCCATTTATGCCTAGCGTCTCGAAAAAAAGGCCTTGGCAAACAGTGAAGACCCAGATGAGACGCCGCATGATGTGGCGTCTCATCAGGGTCCTCGCTGTTTGCTGAAAGAAATGTCTGTAAGAAATATTCTAAATATGGAAATAAATATACTAGACATCCCTAATCATGGAAATGAATTGATCCAATTAAGACGGATGGGAGAGTCCACTTGGCAAAATGGGTTAAATGCGGATGAGATTATTGAACTTGCCCTGAACAGGAAAATGGTTGACATTGGCATTAACATATATACTTTAAAATAAGCGAAACTGCAGTATGTTTGCATCAATATTTTGTAGCATACGTAGTATTTTTCCTGTTCTAATTTAGAATCCTAAATAAAAGGAAAGAGACTGCTTCTTTATATCGCCCCCCTTGGTGCAAAAGGGTAGCATGTGACATTGAAATTAGAAGCCACGTGGTGCCTTTTTGCACCAATTGGGCGATATGGTCCCTTGACCTTAAACACAATCGCCGTTCTTTTTTTAGCACATACATGTATACATATATACAACAATTTAATAATGGTCTGTACATTTGTAACGACCATATTTTAACATCGAAACATTTACTTCTGTTTTGTTTTTGTTTAATATTTGCAATGATTAAATGAGAGTGTTTATAAGCAACCGATAGAAACACGCATATATTTATCTATCATTTAATTATGTATGCTGTGTTGTGTTTACATGTTCTTTTATTTTGGTATGCACTACTGCAAAAATGAATGTCACGTTTATATGACATTTACCACAACCTTGTACCCATTCGAGACACACGTTCATGTGCGAATGGGCAAGTACTTTGGCCGCACTGTGACAATTTGTGAAAAACATGTTTACTGGAGTTTGGGTAGAAATGGTTTTACTGCCATACAAAGCGTACATGATGTTAGGTTAGTACTACCCGTTGCAAGTCGGTCTGCTCTTAACTAACTGCGAAGAACGATAACCACCGCATCTGAGGCTATTAAAAAATGCTGGTAAACACGTATAGTGTGATGTTGTGTAACTTCGTTCATAGTGCATGCTACTATTGCTGTTTCTGGGAATCATTCTTTTGTTCCCAACAGATAGCGGCGATCTTTTGTATTCACGGGTGCTAACAACGCAATAGTAAAAGGTTAAGTTTTTTTACATTCACAATTCACAATTAATAAAACGTTAAACATGAGTTCACCATTTACTAAAGGTATATTATAGACAACAACAAAAATGCTTTACAATCGCTAAACCGAATATAAAAAAAACACTTAATATAACAAGAAAATATATTTTCAAAAGGTAGTCGGCGGAAATGCTGACTTTTAAATTAAGTTTTCTATTTACGTTGCTAAATAATTAAATTGAAAACATAAGTTTAACAATTGTGTTTGTTAACGTGTTAGTCACATGTTCACCGCATGAAATGTATGTTATCAACTTATCATTGTCAACCCACACATTAGTGTAAGTAGATGAAATTATACTACGGGAGTACCACGTATTAGTGTAAAGTAGATAGAAAATATACAACGGTAATGCACATCATATGTGTCCTCACATGCCTTATTATGAGTGTATTTCTTCACCATCGAAATATATCGTACGTTAATATTTGATTCACACGCAGCTTTCTTTCGACACATTTAAATCACACTTTTATAGCCGCGTCATGCTAAAATGGGTCTTATGCGTTTCGGCCAGCGTATCTTAAGCCCAACCTGTGCATTTGTGCAGTCTGGTCAGAGCGATGCTGTTCGCTATAAAATTACCCAATGTGTATTGTCTCATTATGTATCTCCTGACCAGACTGATGCGCAGGCTGAGTATGCTATACATATGATGGGCGCATATGGATTCAGACCCATTTTCGCATGACGAGGGTCATTAAAAATCTCAACGCGAATTGTAAATTCACATTTAAGCACAATGCTTTTCGATACAAAATTGTATTCTAAATAGGAAACTTGTTAATAAGGGCAGTCTATCCACGCGTTTAGGAACGATTTCTAGATGTGCTGACAGAGAACAGCAAACATTTGTGGTCGGATATTTAAACGATTTTCCTCTTATCGTGACACTATACCATTTTTTTGTTTTCTCATCTTGAAAGCAAAACTGTGTGTATCGATATTTAATTATATATTCCCCGGACAATATAGTGAACGAGTACTGACCCTGAAATTTTGCAAGCTGGACTGTAATGCGTAATTGTAACTGGGCCCCAATTTGTGTCATTGAACATACAG
>NC_068362.1:24266268-24370678 GCF_020536995.1 Dreissena polymorpha | reverse complement strand
AAAAAATTAAGACCAGCTGGAAACAAAGTTAAAGGTCAAATGCTTGCAACACTGTTAGCGTACGCATTCCAATCTATAACTATCATCTTTTGTAATACTGGCTGCGATATGGCCTAAATTGTACCTGTGCCATAGCACTGAGGATTCTAAGGCAACTTACCTGAGATTGCGTATACATTTATTGTAATACTTTATAGAACAGCGGTAGCGAGAGACGTGAAGGCATTTGCCAATGTTGAGTGTACAATTGTAACTGTCAAAAGCAGTTAATATTCCATTATGTTTTCTAATGATAATAAGTTGTAGAGTTTCCATACAATGATTACGTATACTGAAACGAATTTTATGCATTTAGACGGTTTCAACATTTGATTGATTCTAAACTCTGTCTTGTAAAGCTAAACAGATTGTTTTTTATGTCCCCAGTCTATACTGGGGAACAATTGTGTTTGCCCTGACTGTTTGTTGGTTTGTTCTTTGGTTTGTTTTCGTCAAACTGTTACATTGGTAATAACTTTTGCTATATTGAAGATAGCAACTTGATATTTGGCTTGCATGTGTATCTCATGGATATTTTACACATTATGGGTGGTGAAAGATCAAGGTCATCCTTCAAGATAAAAGGTCAAATATATGAATGGGACATAGTGTTTCACAAACACATCTTGTTTGCAGATAATAAAACGATCAAATTTGCATTAATAACAAACACAAAATATGGTTCTGAAAACAATTATTCATATTGAAAAAGTTGAACGAAAACACATTCAGTGTGAAATGTTTTTTTATTAACATGTACAGATGAGGGTCATTAAAGACAAATGAATAAAAGTGCTCAAAATATTAACGGTTTGAAATATAATTAATTTATTTTTGTAGAAAAAAATCTATATTAAAAACATAGCTCGATCTTTAAGTTTAAGCATCACAGCTAGGAAGAGAGTTTAGCACGTATTGATGCTGGCCTAGAATTCAGACTCTATCAGCATACTGGTTGGCGAGTATTCTCCGTCAGAAATATCCCTAAATTTTCAGACGGATTTCGTTAATATGCAAACTCAAGTGCGAAACTCTGCATAAGGCCTTCTGAGTTCTTTGCCAGTTGGAGCATTAAGACAATGTGAATGCCGCATCTGCGCATGCGCAATAAGAAAGGTAAAAAACAACTGGTTCTTAAAACAGGCTTTTCATATTGACGGGCGTTCTTTTCCGGACGATTTTTCTAGACGATGGAAGGCATACAACAAGTAAGACTTTTGTAAAGTTAGGTATCATGACATTTTAAGGACAAAATTATAGACATTAAGTAATAAAACAATACACAAGCATTAATAAACAAAGCGAGTCTTTTAAAAGGTTTCTGTCAGACTATTCATTTTAAAAAGTTAGTGTAAAGGTTTTGGTATTAGAATGTGTGTTTTTGATTGTATTTTAATGTATTGAATCATCATTGATGCGTTGCGTGACGCTGGCTGAATCTAGCTAGGGTTTAACTTGAAATTACACATACTATAACAATTGATCCTTAGCAAATTTTGAGTAGAATATGAGGCTCGGCACGAATAAAATAATAAAAAATGTTTGCTTAAAATAACTTTGGGATTTTCCGTGTAGTTCTATTTTCCTATTCTATTTTTAAAGAATAATTGACGACTAAGAAAATTGATGGGATAAATCGAATACTAGGTCAGTGCCGAATAAAGCGAAGTTTATTTTGCTCGGCCCGAACATTAAAACCACTCACCAAGGCCCGTGGTTCAGATTTTCTGAGCCTCTAAAATAAACTTTGAATTATTCGGCACCAAGCATATATTGTACTTATTTATTTTACAGCATGTCATATATACTTCATAAATGAATTTCAGGAAATGTTACCATTTCTTTTTTAAGAAATTATTTTTTGCGTATACCTACGCAAATTCATTATCACGCAATGGATTTCAGTGTAAATGTGCATATCACATCTATTTTGATTTGTTTAAAATTCATATTCAAAGTCACGGTTATACACTCTGGTATATGATCAAATTTGGCTCAATATTGATATTACAAAGCATAAGTAATACAATCTTAAGGTCTCCAAAGTCCAAAGGCTACCCATGCATACAGCTGCACTTCACACTATCCTGTCAAGGTATTTCCAATCTTATATAGCAAAAAAAAAATGTTTAATGGAGACACTAGCAAATTGACACTATAAACAGACATGTTGCCGTTAGCATAAACAGAGATGCCAACTACAATGCCCATTGTATGGATACCGAATTGGCTTTTAATTCTCATGCGCACGCAATGTTAATACACCAGACGACAATTACTTGTTGTTTTACAAAATTGTGATTCATTTCTGTTCAATGCATATTAATTGCACTTTAATATGTACCTTTTTTTTTATGTTAATAACATAATGCAAAAAGATAATTAAACTATAAAAACTCCAACTACATTTTATTAATGCATTAAGTGTCCTATTTCTAAGGGAACTCTACAAGTAGAGATTCAAAATATGTTTACAAGAACCCGAAATTCGTGAACTTGTACTTTCAATCATGAAACTATACTCACATTTCAACAATGCGAATATGTACCAATTAATTATAAACGCGATCTTAATAACAATATACAATTAAACAACGGATATATATGTTGATGTTTTTAATTATTGAAAACTAACGGTTCAACCATAAATATGGGTTATTGAGAAGACATTGCATTTTTAAGGGAAGTAATACTTTCAAAGGTAGCTCACGAGTTATCGTTTTTAAAAAACATAGTAAAGGCAGTCAGTTTATAGGGCATTTCAAATTTGCCGAAAGATTCGAGTAATAGAAGACATAATACAAGAGGGCGTTAAAGGATAATGCAAAGTAAAAAGAAATACTGTAACTCTTTCTTCAGGATTGAAATAGTTACTTATTTCTATACGGCATATGAAAACCGCTGTACTGGAAGCATTTAAATGAAATAGTGTTAAACAAAAAGATACATAACCAATTGATCGATCGTCCTGCTAAATATGCGCCACACACACAAAGGGTCGCTTGTTTCTTAACGTATCCCATATTGCCGCCCATGAATCTTATTTTTGGAAACGCCATTTGTACTTATTAAAATCTCACTCCTGACGACAATCATTTAAAACAAGAGATGTGTTTTGTCAGAAACACAATGCCCCCTAATGCGCCGCTTTTTACCTTTGCCCTTGAAGGATGACCTTGACCTTTCACCACTCAAAATGTGCAGCTCCATGAGATACACATGCATGCAAAATATCAAGTTGCTATGTTCAATATTTCAAAAGGTATTACAAAACTTTACTGTAAGGTTAAAGTTTTGGGAAAGAATGACAGAATGCCAGACAGACAGACAGGCCAAAAACAATATACCCCCTCTTCTTCGAAGAAGGGGGCATACAAATCTATTCCACTCAACTGAACATAAAACGGAGATTCATTATTAAATAAATGATAAAAATAAGAGTCTAACAAAATGTATGGATCTAAATCAGAATAAAGAACAGCTCTGTCTTCCTGTCGATCAACTTCTGCAATAAGTTAATTTAAGTAGTGTCATAAGAACATATACTATTATTCCCCGACGTAAACTTGAAGTTCCATCCCCCCCCCCCCCCTTACCGCAAATGTTTCACATTAAAAATGTCTTGGATGCCTCCATGTGCGATTGCTTCATGAGGCCCTAACTCTCCATAGCATTCTTTTGATTTTGCTTTTTCTTGAGTATCATATGTTTATCTTTAGGCAACGGCTGGTTGTATGCCAGGGGTGGTATTCCAGAAACATCTTAAGTCATTTTTTAAATAATTTCACTTAAGTTCAAAACTACCATGTTTTGTATTTCTTTACTAGATAAGGAATCACATGTTTCTTTTGGTATTCCTAAAATAACATTGACATAATGATGTTATTTTGATGTAATTCTTGATGCCAAACTATTGCAATGGGAAATGAAACACTTAAGAAAATTTCCCAATTTAAAAATAAGAATAAAATTTAACTTAAGATGCTTCTGGAATACGACCCCTGAGTATACATGGATCTTCACCTTTACTTCATTGACATGACGAATAGGTAATGAAATGTCTATATTGTTTAATAGCTCTAATTCTACCACAGTCGCACACGCATGTACATTATTATAACATAAATCATTTAAGCTATCCATTGCATCATCCATCCATTAATTAATCAATGAAAACATGTAATTTTTATGTATACCGTTGTCGCCTGTTAAACAAAATATCCAATTCTTACTTTTAAGATTAGGCATTGCAAAGAAAGAACGCGTGTCGTGATAGAAGCCATCGACAGACGAATTCATTATTAGTTGTTCGCTTGCGAACAACTAATGTTAGTGGTGTTCGTTGCAAGTCGGTCTGCTATAAATATTAACTAAGCTAAGAACGATAACCACCGCATCTGCCTGTTTATGCTTCACCACTGGTACATTGAAGACAGTGAGTGTGTGTATGTAATCGATAGTGTTCAACAGCTTGTGCGCCGACATTGGCAAGTTTGTCATTGAAATATGTACATATTGGCTGCTTTCAGGGAAACCGGGCTTAATGCATGTCAAATAAGTGGTGTCCCAGATTAGCCTAAGCACACTGATTAGCCTGTGCAATGCGCACAAACTAATCAAGGGCGACACTTTCTGATTTTATGGTGTTTTTTATTCGTTCATACTATCGATACAACACAGCGTGTTGATATTGTCCATGTTATCATTCGTCCAAAATTGCCCCAGCTACAATCCAATATAGCCCTATACAGGGTAAGTAAGATAAGGACCATACACGTTCGAAGGAACACCCTAAAAATATATTATGTACGTCGTTAATAAAATTATTTACCATATTAGGAGTGCTCATCGCTGGAATGTTGTTGTCGTTGAGCATAAAAACATAGAACATCATAGATATATGATGATTATACATAATCCACCGACTGTTTATTATCAAACTTAGAGCATACATCTTTAGATAAGGACTTTTTTGCGCATATGTACTTTTATATTGATAAGTGTAACAACTTTTAATAAATTTATATCTCTTCAAAATAGAAACATATTGCTCTCTTAACGCGTCCTATTTTGATCAACTTTCACGTTGAATAATACGGCTGTATACATTTTTAATATCATTATTTATACTATTTGATATATGAAACCGCGAGTATAAGTATTCGATAAGTTTTTGCCATTACTTGTGCATTAGAAGAAGCATGATTCCGGCACATTAGCTCGATTTTCGAGCGTAATACATGTATTGTTGAAAAGTCTCATTTAAATATTAACAAATTCAAAAGCTCTAAACTTTTATGGGATGAAGGAACAGTTGTGTTATATAAACTCCCCATAAAAATATCTTTGTTTTGAATAATTGTCAACGTTATATATTTTAAATTCAAATAATAGTAGTTGAAAACAAGAGATTGCCAAGCAATAGTGTCCTCTACCGGTGAAACTCCACCATTGTCAATATTTTTTTTAATGCAGAATTCTTGACGTAGGATCAGCCATCTTTCCATGTTTCAAGTTACATGAAAAAAGTTGAAGAACTTTTAAGTTATTGCAGGATCCAAAAAAGTGTGACGGACAGACTGACAGAAAGAGCGCAAACCATAACTCCCCTCCGGTTTCACCGGTTGGGGACAACAAGCCATGTCAATCGGTGTTAATATTGATTGACATGCTTATAACTGAATGTTCCACTAAATTGTAGGGAGTGATCGTATATAACTTTACTGATTATTATCAGATGGGCGCTCAGTAACTCTTCTACAAGAGTTTTTAAAAGTACATGCGTCACATTCGAAATTCGAGCGCACGCCACATTCATCAAACTTTAACATAAATGTAAAGTTTGATATTCGTATTTATAAAGAATAATTATATTTCAAATATAATGCTGAAAATATGTTTTTAATTGAACTGACAACTTTGTTTAATCTATTGTTAAAGCAGTGAATGATTTTGTTATTGAAAGGAACGTTTTTATAGTTCAAGGGACATTATTGATGCTAAAGGGAGATAACAGATAATATTCATGTCAACGTTCTCACATCATTGTGTGTAATATGCGGTATATACAGCGCAACCAGAAACACGATGTCGTAATAGTCAATAATAACCATCAAATAAATTACAACTTCAAAAAATGAAGAAAAAACCATTCACTTTCCAGCGCTTCTTACAGGTTTTCGTTTAAGGCACGATACTATGAGGAGGACCGATATTAAGAGAGTAAGGGATATATATCGTCGCTTGATTGCTTTAGTGCTCTAACTACCAATTTTATTTGTTTGGAAAAAAACGCATTTAAAGGTTTAACCTTTATTTTCTCACTTATTTATGCACGTATGTGGACAAAAATATACCGGAGTGTTTATCAACAAACTTGTACAACAACAACAATATCTGTATAAAGCTCATATCACAAATACAATGACACATTGGTATACAGTGACAATGCATCTTTTACAAAAAGTTATTAACAAGTGTGTCATGGTGTTAAACTTTATATAGAAAAATAGAAGAGACAAAGAGAAATGGAGATTAATCAACATATGGGACATACATTTAAAGTGAGTGGGAGAATGATGTCGTTCACCTGAGATGTAAACACTATTTCCTTTGGCCTGAATAAACAGTTTGTTAAAATGGATTACGGAAACAGACTATAATGATGTTTTTTTTTCCCGTTTGGTTCAATTAAAAACCCAATGAATTTGATTGGTTAATCTATTTTTATCTAGGGCGCTTCGCTGACCTGTGTGGAAAGGGGACAGTATTCAGTTTTCTTGAAAATCCCCAAGCCGACAAACAAAAACACCCTCAAAACAAGGCCTTCAGTCACAACCTGAAAATAGATTCATACAATATTCAGTGCAGCTAATCAACAGCGTGAAAATGAAGCACCCCAATATGCAGAAAATGCCCTTCAAATTGATATCTAGGGTAAAAGAGACCTTTTCGGGAGTCTCGGAACTTGTCCGTCAAAAATTTTATTTTTAGATAAACACGGCAATCACATTTATCTTGCCGGGTAACAATACGCACACAGTCAACAACATGCTTTGCACTTTCACAGCAAATGCTTTCAATCTGAGCCAAACAAAATGGGTCATTACCATTTAACTTGTTTAAACCCACCGTTCAAATATGTCAAATGCAGGTTGCTTCAAGCAGGAAGTACATGAGTTAACTTCTCACTGAGCATGTGCAGAATATTGACCAAAAGCCAGGTCACCTATTTTCGAATTACTGAAAACAAGTTTAATTACTAGAATATTGGCAATTTATACTTACATTTCAGCTTCTGGAGTCAAGACACAATTGTATTTAGGCCATACACCTTAAAATCAGGAAATTGACCGGGGCCAATAAACAAATTGGGCTAAACAAATGTAGGCTGCCTCCAAACCCTGGATTTAGGTCCGAACTGTGCGTTTTGTTTGTGTTTTCACTGCTTTATCTGCAGAATATTCACGAAGAGTGATTAAACTGAAGTGTGCATATTAACTAAAGTGATGTAAATATTTAAAATGTGTGGACTGTAATTGTCTGTTTAAAGTGTTTCTACTTGGAATTAATTGGAGTATTTAAATGAATTAATTACCAAATGTGAAATGACACATTCACGTGACATTTGCCGATGTTTTTTCACAACATTGTCAGGCCAGATAAACATGACCATGTTTGACCTTTTTCAGTGACCATGCGATTTGTAAGAAAACTGTTTGTTATTGCTTCAGCAAGTAACTGTAGTAGTAATGTACTAAAATGTGTCAATTTGACCTACAGTAGTGAAATTGCATAACATGCAATACTGTGCATGCACTTGTGTAAGTTTACACATGGCACATGAAGTCTTATTTGTCTAAAGTTGAAAGTCATGGATGAGTGATGGGGAGTGGGGGATGAGTAAAAGTGTTGTAATAAGTAATGAGTATCAAGTGTTATTGATAAGAAACATATCAATGAGTTTTCCAGCAAGGTTAACTTTAACTTGCATTTCATACATGTACATTGCATATAATTTGGCTAGTGCAAGGTTTAACATGTACATAAATAAACTAATCAACGTGTTAATGTTTACAGTAATATTTTTTTATGAATGTAAATTAGTCCTTAAATTTGATTGTAGAAATACATACGTAAGTAAGTTTATTGTAAACAAAGGCCTCCGGCCCATAATACATCATGTATACAATATATATATATACAGATAATACAGATAGTTGTCCCTACCTATATATATATATATATATATATATATATATATATTCACACATATGGCCAGTTACGGGGTCTCTGATTTAGAAATAGGTTATGGGGTTCCCACTTTAAATACATGTATCTCCATACCCTTTTTTATCCGATATAAACACGAATTAAGGTATATAGGGGTACCTACTATTATTATTGTATATAAATACGTCATTTATTTAACGTCTTATACAAGGAAATATATAGCGAACTTATTTGCGAGGTATATACAATTTCAATTTCAGACCTGATTGTGGTTTTCGATTTAAGACCTTATTGTGAGATTTGATTGCATTACCTCCCCTACACCCCCCTCATAGTAATTAAAGGAGCCTAGATTGCGGGGTTGTATATAGACCCCGTTTTTTATATTGACCTCGTAAGTACAGTCTGAAAACTACAGAGACCGCGTAACTGGCACTATGTATTGGTATATATATATATATATATATATATATATATATATATATATATATATATACAATATCATTGAATGGAGAGAACACAAAAAAAAAACAAATACGAACAAACATACTTCCACTACAAGTATTACGTTCCATATGAAGACTATTAAACATAAACATAAAAGGCTATTTTTGTAATAACAAACTCATTTTCATTTCTTAACAGATCAAAGAAATTTGAAACAGTTTGCCTGCCATGATACCAATTATACAAATAGATTTGCCTAATGTCAGCATATTTAGAGCATTAAAAAAATACATGATATTCATCCTCTGTTTTTACAGATTTATTTTCTAATTGACAATGTGCACATATTCTTAGATTTCTTGGTATTCCTAATTGTCTACCTAACTCTATTTGAAACCTATGGCTTGAACAACGAAATCTCGCTAACGCTTGTCTGCAATAAACTGGCATTGTTATGTCTAAATATCGTTCCGTGTTTAATAAACTTTTAAATTGTCTGTAAGTATCGCATCTTGAAGCGTCATTTATATTTTCGTGCCAGGTTTGGGTTACACAATCACTAAGGCGTTGTTTAAAACGGAGCATGAATAAATCAATATCACCAACATCCTGTGAGAGCCAAATAAAGCCGAACCCATATTTAAAAAGAAGCTCCTTTACATCCGTAGCCCAATTTCGCCTTCCAATATCATCTTATGACTTTAGCATTTTATAACAGTTTTTTGGATATCTTCTATCAGGCATCTGGACAAAGTTTACACCAGTATTTTATACATTTTGAGTGATAAATGACGTACATTGGTAAACGACCACATTCTTCTAAAGCTACACAGTTATTGACCGTAGTTTTTACGCTCAGAAAGTACTTGCAAGCTTCAATTTGTGCACGCTCTATTGAATCACTATATGTGAATCCCCAGATTTCTGATCCGAATGTGAGTATGGGTGTTACCATGGCATCAAATCATTTAAAGAACTCTGTACAGCAGAAATATCCGAACGGAATTTGGTATTCTTTAATGGCAAATAATGCTTATCGCCCCTGAGCGGCTTATTTAGTTTTTGCAGCCGACCAGCATAACTTTGGGGTATATAGGATGCCCATATATTTATAGACGGACGTTATATTTATTGGACAATAATTGAAATACCATTTTTCATAGTGACGTAATGGACCCCCATTTCTAAATACCATAACCTCAGTTTTTTTAAGATTTAAATTCATGCTTGTTAAGATACAAAGTTCTGCAATAGCATTTATCTGCAACTGAAGATTTACAGCAGTATCGGCACAATTTGCAATATCATCAGCAAAAAGTATACAAAATATGTCAGGGATATCGTTTGTTACAAATATTCCAGAATCGCACTTTTGTCGAATAAATGAACACAGATCATTTATATATAAAATAAAAATAATCGGCGAGCACAAGTCGCCCTGTCCAGTGCCGATATTACAAGTAAATGGGCTCGAAATAGCACCGGGGCTCGTGGGTACATAACTTTTAAGTTTAGAATACATTGAGGTTAATACTTTAAGTACATTGCCATGGATTCCTTTACGCATAAAGCATGTGAACAGTTTATGATGCACCAAGCAATCGAACGCCTTTAAAAAAATCCACATATAACACATAGAATCTACCCCCAGGCTTAGAAATATATTTTTGCACCAAGCTTTGTAAAATAAACATATTATCGGTAACCGAATATCCTGCTGTAAACCCAGCTTGCGCCTCATCAATTAAATCTAATTCATTTGCAAACCTGGTTAATCTATCATTAATGATGCCTGCAAATATCTTGTACATAACGTAAACTAAAGATATACCTCGATAAGTTGAGGGATCACTTTGCGAACCCGATTTATATAAAGGTACGATAATACTTTCACTCCAAGCATCAGGAAAGCTGCCGGAAGATAAAATCTTATTGAAAAGTACATTTAAAATAGGAGTTATAACGTGTTTAGTATTTATGTTAAATTCCGCCCCGATCCCGTCTTTACATTGAGATTTTCCACGTTTAAGCTCACTGATACTTGTTATTATTTCGTCGTCTGTAATAGGCGAATTTAATATATAATCGGCCTGGTCTTTGTTATACGCATTTGCATGTACATCAACATTTAGTAATGGGTTTTCTGATTCTTTAAATAGCAAAGATTTAAAGTATTTAACCCACTCATTGGGATTGATAGGTGCATGTGTTGTTGCTGAGAACCTATTTTTTTAATAACCGACCGATGTGTAGAACAACATAAAGATGATAAACATATACACCAAGCTGAACTATCCAGCGGGTGAATGTTTGAAATAATACTTGAATAAATTTGCATAAATATTTTAAATCTAATAAGGACCTAGTTGTCAAAAAGTCTTTTAATGTTAGCGCATTTGTTCTACAGTAGTAGTATCTTTTTATTACCTTCTTTCTGTGTTCACCAAAAAAGGGACATATAAGCATGTAGTGAAATTCATTCGCCACATCTCTGCATGTACAATGAGGGCATGTTCTCTCATTAATGCCTTGACCGGTCCATCTAACTGTCTCATTTGGGTAAAAGTGGTCACCAGTTCTAAGTTTAATAAATAATGATGATTAATATTTAGTTAATGTGATTACATATTTCTCTAATTCAATCTTATCCTTAAATATTGAATAATTTAAGCCTTTTGTTGAGTTTTGAAGTGAAGTATGCCAGGTGTGCTGTTATTGATCAAGTAATATGACTTCTATAGTGTACTTTATATTTTTATGCCCCCCTTCGAAGAAGAGGGGGTATATTGCTTTGCACATGTCGGTCGGTCTGTCGGTCGGTCCGTCCACCAGGTGGTTTCCGGATGATAACTCAAAAAGGCTTTGGCCTAGGATCATGAAACTTCATAGGTACATTGATCATGACTCGCAGATGACCCCTATTGATTTTGAGGTCACTATTTCAAAGGTCAAGGTCACGGTGACCCGAAATAGTAAAATGGTTTTTGGATGATAACTCCAGAACGCATACGCGGCCAACAGGGCGAACTCTGAACAATACAACTGAAGCAACTGGTATGTAATCCTAAATCTATAATTATCAGTCCAATGAAACATCATCATTTGAGTAAAATAAAGTGGATCAAGCAAAATATAATCAGAATATAAGATTTTTGTATACTTTGTATATTAAATATTGTGTTAATGTGTAATTTTGTTGATTAATATAAATATAAACAGGACAGGGGAGTTAATACACTATTATATCTTTCTTATATACAGGGGAAACAAATGCAATAAGTTTAAATTTCATGTTTAATAAATAGAGGATATTTGTTCATGTCAGTGTGTGATCATTTGTTATTTTTTATGATCACATTTTAGTGGTACTTTGACAAAACAGCACTTACCTGAATACTACAATAGATTCCACCCAAACAATACCCCACGCCCCTACCACAATCCCTTCCCCCCAACCTCACCCCCCCCATTTTTTTTAAACATCAGCTTATAAATTACCACACCCCACATTATACCCCCCTCTCACCCCACCCCCTACCCCCCACCCACCCTCCAATTTTTCTCAACATCTCATAAATTACCACACCAAACATTATACCCCTCTCACACCCCCCTACCCACCTACCCCCCAAGCCCAAAACAAAAAATTGTTCTTCTTTAAACATCTTATTAATTTCCACAGCCCACATTATACCCCCCTCTCAACCCCCAAACTCCCTCTAATTTTTTTTAAACATCTAATCAATTACCACACCCCACATTATACCCCCCTCTCACCCCCCCTACCCCCCCAATTTTTTCAAACATTCTAATAAATTACCAACACCCCACATTATAACCCCCTCTCACGCCCCCCTACCCCCTTCACCCCCCAAAAAAAAGAAATATATTTTTTAAAACAACTTAAAATGACCCCACCCCACATATATACCCCCCTCTTCACCCCACGGCCCCCTACCCCCCGAATTTTTTTTGAACATCTTATAAATTACCAAATTACCACACTCCCCACATTATACCAACGCCCCCTCTCACCCCCCTAACCTCCCATACAACACACAAACCCCCATTTTTTTAAACATCTTATAAATTACCACACCTCCACATTATAACCCCCCTCTCCTCCCCCCCGTACCCCCTCCCACCCCCCCCCCTATTTTTTATTTTTTTACAAAATCTTAGAAATTCCACACCTCCACAATTATACCTTCCGTCTCACCCCCTACCCCCCATCCCCATCCAAATTTTTTTTTATTTTTTTAAACAATCTACATAAATTATCCACACCCTACATTTACCCCCCTCACCCCCTCTATCAACCCCCACCCCCTACCACCCCCACCACTCCAAAAAAAACATTTTTTTTAAACATCTTATAAATTACCCCACCGCACATTATACCCCCCTCATACCCCCTACTCCCTACCCCAAAACCACCACAATTTTGTTTAAACATCTTATAAATTAAAACACCCCACATTATACCCCCCCTCTTACTCCACCCTACCTCCCCTACCCCCCCCCCTTCCACCCCCCCCAATTTTTGTTTAAACATCTTATAAATTACCACACCCCACATTATACTCCCCTCTCACTCCCCCTACCACCCCACCCACCCCCCAATTTTTTTTAAACATCTTATAAATTACCACACACCCCACATTATAACCCCCACTCACTCCCCCCTACCCCCCTACACTCTCCCCACCACCCCATTTTTTTTATAACATCTTATAAATTACCCCACCCATATTATACCCCCCTCTCACCCCAACCCCCTACAACCCCTCTCCCACCCCCTCCCCCAAAAAATAGTATTTTTTTAAACATCTAATAAATTACCCCACCCCACATTATACCTCCCTCTCACCCCTTACCCCCCCCGCCCCCCCATTTTTTTTTAAACATCTAATAAATTACCACACCTCACATTATACCCCCCTCTTACTCCCCCCTACCCCCATCCCCCCCATTTTTTTAAACATCTAATAAATTACCACACCCCACATTATACCCCCCTCTCACCCCCTACCCTCCCTCCTATCCCCCCCATTTTCTTTCATTTTTTTTATTTTTGAAAGATCGTCTAATAAATTATTTAATATGAACAATTGTCGTGAAGATCACGAGTTTGTTGTTGTCCTGTGATCGTTTGTTATGTAAGACTACTCCGGTTTTATTGTTATATAATCTTGCCGGAGGTTAGGTTATGTTTCCGGAATATATATGTTATATTACCGGAGTTGTTTCCCGCCTAGAATCATGTTCATGTAATTTGCATGCTTTTCTCGAGTATTTGATGTTTAAATACGAGAGTTTATGTTGTTTAAGATTAGATTGGATTTGACAGTTTTTTAGGAATGGTTAGAATAGATTTATGTATTTAGGCTATATAACATGGAAATGATTACTATTAGTGTGCTAAATAAAGTAAATATTAAAACTAGAAAGTGTTTTGCTTTGTTGGATTAAAAATAAAATATTCGATGTGGCAATTAAATTCCTAAAGTGCAAAACAAACGGTTGCACCTATACAAAGGTTCGCCACATTGTTTGGTGCCGGAACCCGGGATACCAGGACTAAGTGTATGGAAGTATATGGAATTATTGAACTAAAATCAGTCCTTCTAAAAGAATGTGCTGGTCAACTGGATTATATATCATTCAAAGGATATAGTGATGACAAATTGGAAAAAGTGCATGAGGTAAATACACACTTCATTTCAAAATTGTATGGTAGCATAAAAAGCACTTAAAATTGAAATAAAAGGCGTGGTGTTAAAGTTAAAAGCAAATAAAAGTTTGTCTCCTTACTTATTTGAAGTGTGTATTCCAATTTGCGATTTCAACACAATGTCTGGAGTAAATCTAAAATATATTAAAGGTGTGCGAACAAGATTCTTCAATGTGTTGGAAAAGGAAGTGTGTGACGGTGAAAATTTTCTTGATGTAGATATATCGTCTTTATCACTTGAAGAGTCTAGTTGTACGAGAAAGCAAATAAATGAATGTAAAGGTAAGATTGATGTTTACATAGAAAAACTGTCCAATCAGTCTGAAAAGTTAGCAGAGGCTCTAGGTGATACTGATGAAGAACTTACTAACCAATTACTCCAGGAAGATAGTACTTTATCAGAGAAAGCATTGTCCGTTTCGTATAAGCTGAAATGCTTAGGTGAAGATTTAAAAGAAGGTGAAATGTTTCAACAAAAGAAAGAAAAAGAATATAAAGAAAGTGATTATCTACAGAAGTTCTGTGATTTTCAAATGAATTTACAGCATAAGTTCTTTGCTGAACAACAAGAAAGGAGTGAAACACAATTGAGATTACAGCAGGAGTATAATGAAAAACTAAAAGTAGAGAGAAGTGTTCGGTCGACATCAGTGAAATTGCCAAAACTAGATATTGCTTCATTTAATGGCAATAAACTACTCTGGGTAGAGTTTTGGGATTCATTCCAAAGTGCGATACACAATAATGATAAGTTATCAGATATTGATAAATTCAATTACTTAAAGGGCAAGTTAACTGGTGAAGCCAAGAGTTCTATTGATGGTCTTTCGCTCTCAAATGAAAATTATAGTGTTGCTATTGGAATATTAGAAGAAAGGTTTGGTGAAAAACAAGATATTATTGATTTGCATTATAAAAGATTGATTGATCTCGCACCAGCTAGAAATACTACTGAAAGTTTACGGTTTTTCATGGACAAAGCTGAGAAGCATCTCCCTAGCTTAGAAGTGCTTCATGAGAATATAGACCAACATGTATTCGTATCAATGTTACGCAGTAAAATACCAAGTGATATTCTGTTACAACTTGAGTTGTTAAAAGATGCTGGTAAAATGTGGAGTGTTCAAATGTTGAGATATGTGTTACGACAATATATTGTGTCAAGGGAAAAAGCTGAAAAGTCCAAACCGAATGATAATTCAAACCAAAGATTAGGACATAAACAACAGTATCCATATAGCAAACCAATGGGACAGTCACATAGAAAACAAGAACATTCAGGTGGTGCACTTATGTCAACAGAAAGGAATGCTCCTCCAAAACAGCCTTCACAGAAGTGTAGATTCTGTGATAAGGGACATTGGAGCGATGAATGTCCTACGTTTAAAACAGCGGAAGAAAGAAAGAAACGGATAAAAGGAAGTTGCTTTCGATGCCTTAAAGATAATCATTTAGCAAATGAGTGCAAAAGTTCAAAGATATGTGTCTATTGTAAAGCTAAAGATGTTCATCACAGAAGCTTGTGTGACAAAAGGTTTTCAAAGAGTGTAAAGAAGGAAAAGGAAAGTGCACATATATCACAAGAAGTTGAGGAAACAGATGTTACACGTGATGAAAGTGGTCTTCTGTCTTGTGATGAGACTGTATTCATGCAAACTGCAACAGTTAAAGTAACTGGAAAATATGGTGATAAAAGTGAGCGTGTGCGTTTGCTACTTGACTCCGGTTCACACAGGACGTATATTTCAAAGGAACTTACTGACCGTTTAGGTTTGAAAGAAGAAAGCGAACAGGAAATAAATGTTGTGACGTTTGGAAGCGAAGGGTCTAAAACCATTAAAACAAAATCAACCACATTAAAGGTTATGCTTAAAGATGGCAGTTATATGACCATGACAGCCAATATAGTACCAAAGATCAGTGGGATGTTACATCGTAGTGCTGTGAATAAAATTCAGTTAGAAAAGCTGTCTCAGATGACTAGAAATCTACACTTAGCTGATACTATTCCTACAGAAAAGGAAGTGCATTCATTGGATCTACTGGTAGGTAATGATTTTTACCTAGATATAGTTAATTCCGAAAAAATTCAAGTGTGTTCTGGATTATACTTACTTTCATCAAAGTTAGGTTGGATTCTGTCCGGGAGAGCAGGATTTGTAAGTGATACAGTTGCTGATGATATGAGTATGTTAATTCTGTCTCATAAAGACAATGACGCCGATGTGAATAATTCTGAATTTGATAGTGTGATGTCTGTTAAGACAAACCTTGAAGAGTTCTGGAGTATCGAAACCATCGGGATTGTGGATCCACCGGAAAGTAGTGATGACGAAAAAGCCATGTTGAACTTTAAAGAGACATTGAATCGAGAAAATGGTAGATATAGCGTAACATGGCCTTGGAAAGGTAACAGCGAGGAACTCCCAGAAAATCGCGGGTTAGCTTGTGGTCGACTTAGGTCACTTGTAAAGAGAATTCAGAAAGAAACTGATTTAATGGAAAGATATGATACAGTGATAAAGGACCAAGTTGAAAAGGGTATTATCGAAAAGGTTGAACGTAATTCCTACAGTGGATCAAAGCATTATATTCCTCACCATGTAGTGATTACACCAGATAAGAACACGACAAAATTGAGAATAGTATATGATGCTTCTGCAAAAGCCAGAAAACAAAGTAAAAGTCTAAATGAATGTTTATATCGTGGACCTGTGTTGCTACGAGATCTTTGTGGAATATTTATGAGATTCAGATTACCTGAAATAGGAATTGTCTCCGATATAGAGAAAGCTTTCTTGCAAGTGGAGTTACAACAAACCGAACGGGATGTTACACGGTTTCTGTGGTTTAAGGATTTCACTGAACCAATTATTGATGAAGATCACATCCAGGAATATAGATTTTGTCGTGTTCCTTTCGGTGTGGTTTCTAGTCCCTTTCTATTAGCTGCTACAGTGGAAACACACTTAGATTCATACGATACGAAATTGGCTACTCAGATGAAAGACAACATTTATGTAGATAATATAATAACAGGAGCAGATACTGTTGAGGAAGCAATGACCTTGTACAATGCGGGAAAATCAATGTTTTGTGAAGCAAAAATGAATTTGAGGGAATGGATAACCAACAGTGAAATAGTGAATAGTTTGATACCCGATATTGACAAAACAAAAATCTGAAAAGGTAAAAGTTCTAGGTCACACATGGGACACAAAGTGTGATACGTTTTCAGTTCAAACCTCAAAAGTGATCAACAGTGAATTACCAGCTTCAAAAAGAAATGTATTAAAGCAGATTGCGTCAGTGTATGATCCGTTAGGGTTCTTTGTTCCAGTAACAATTCAAGGAAAGACTTTACTTCAAAAGCTTTGGAGTAAAAAACTAGAATGGGATGATTTACTGGATCCAGAAGATAAAGCTGAATGGGTTGCTATTAAGAGTGATTTGGCGATAATATGTGAGGTTAAACTGAAACGGTGTATTTCTCTATCAGGAGATAAAAACAAAATTAATTTCACTCTAGTGTGTTTCTGTGATGCCTCGATCAAAGCATATGCTACTTCAATATACCTTGTGCAAGAGTTTGATGGTGTATCTAAATCTGATATTGTGTTCTCAAAAAGTCGTCTATCTCCAATAAAAGGAATGACCATTCCGAGACTAGAACTATTAGCTGTGTTGATAGGGGTTAGATGTATTTCATTCGTGGAAAAGGAGTTAAATTTACCAATAAAGGATGTGACTGTGATGAGTGATTCCCAGTGTGTGTTACATTGGATATCTTCCAAGAAAGTCCTTCCCGTGTTTATTGAAAACAGAATTAAAGAAATAAGAAGTCATGACAAGATAGAATTTCGTTATGTTAACACGAAACAAATTCAGCAGATATTGCCAGTCGTGGGTGTCCTCTCGAAACTTTACAAGAATACGACATGCGGTGGTATGGACCAGAATGGCTAACTCATCCTCAAGAGCAATGGCCAAACTGTGAAAGCGCAGAGGAAATGTGTTCAAAAATGAAACCAGAAAAGGAATCAGTTGAGTCTCCAAACGAGAGCATTATGATCTCGCAAACAGGAATTAGTGAACCCCCATTTGGTATTGAAGTACACAAGTACTCTTCCTCTACAAAACTCATACGAATAACGGCTTGGTGTAGACGTTTTTTACTCAGGTTAAAAGGTGAAAAGACCAGTTCAAAGTGTTTAACGAGCGAGGAATTGCAAGCAGCTGAGATGTTATGGCTGAAACATGTACAAATGAAACATTATTCCAGTGTGTTCGAGTCTATGGATACTAAGAAACAGACAAGTATTGCTTTACAGTTAGATCTTAAAATTGATATCTGTGGTATAATAAGATGTGGTGGAAGGTTAGAACATGCAGAGTTAAGTGAAGCTGCACGGTTTCCAATATTGTTACAAAAAAATGAACGTTATACTCATTTGTTAATTGAAAAAGTACACAAAAGATTGTTACACTGTGGTGTATCTCAAACGTTAAGTGAAATAAGACAACATTATTGGATACCTCAAGGGAGAGCAGTGGTTAGAAAAGTGTTAGCAAGTTGTAAAGTGTGTCGACGGTTTGAGGGTGGTGCGTATAAACTACCACCTATGGCTTCTCTACCAAGTTCACGTGTGTCTAGGACTACGCCTTTTTCAAAGATCGGTCTTGATTATCTTGGACCACTGAATACAAAAGAAAACAGAGACTCAGTTACACAAAAGGTTTGGGTATGCCTATTCACCTGTCTCGTAACTAGAGCGGTACATCTCGAATTGGTATCAGACATGTCAGCACAATCATTTCTACTGTGTTTGCGTCGATTCATTGCTGCCAAGGGTACACCTATTGAAATCATTAGCGATAACGCTCAACAGTTCAAACTATCAAGTGACGTAATTAAACGGATTTGGAGTGATACTGTGAAACACGAGGACGTTCAAAATTACGTTTCAGGAGAAGGAATAAAATGGACATTTATCATAGAATTAGCCCCTTGGGTGGGAGGCTTTTATGAACGGTTAGTGGGCATCGTAAAACGTGCACTACGCAAATCAATAGGCCGGAAAATTCTGACATTAGAACAGTTAACAACGCTACTAAAAGAAAGTGAAGCTGTTGTCAATTCACGACCATTGGTTTATGTTGGAGAAGATCTGAAGTCATCCATTACTCTCACGCCAAGGCATTTTTTATGTTTGAATCCGCATATAGGTATACCGGAAATGGAAGACGATACCAATGATCCAGAATATAAACCATTCGAAAGTAGTGCTGATAAATTGCTAAAAATATTGAAAAAAGGTCAACGTATATTAGATATGTTTTGGACGATTTGGAGATCTGAGTACCTCTTAAGTCTCCGAGAACGAACACAGCGTCAACATAAATCGCATAGAATACAGTGTTCCGAAAATCCAAGTGTTAATGATATAGTATTAATCAAAGATGACGTTGCTCGTGGTCAATGGAGAATAGGGAAGTTGATTAAACTGAATGTGAGTCGTGATGGTCGAATTCGATCAGCAGAACTTGTAACTGGCAAAGGAAAATTACTGAAAAGACCGTTAAACTTGTTGTACCCATTGGAACTTGCTTGAAATAATGAAGAATAGTTAATGTAAATAAGAAATTATACAAAATACAAAATATAAAACATTTTTTTTCAGGGTAGGGTCGCATAAAGGCGAATTGTGTAAATAATTTAGTTCAGAAAATAGATTTTATGTACAGATATATAATATGCAACTCCGGTTAGACCGGAGCTATGCTTGATGATAAAAGGGAAAAACACGTGAATTTAGTGTTTCATATGTATTTACCGGAGCAAAAGTTCCGTTATATTGTCAGACCGGAGCATAAAGCTAAAGCGTTTTCTATGTTTCATGATAAAAGTGAAAAACATGATAAAAGTGAAAACCACGTGAATCTAGTGTTTCATATGTATGTACCGGAGCAAAAGTGATATACCGTAGTAATGTTTTGTAGTAGGCAACTAAAGCGTAAAACACGTGAAATTCGTGCTATATGTGTATAAATATAGCTGTAAATGCCGTACTAAGTGATGTGCTGTTTCAGTGTTTTGTTATTATTTAGCGAAGTGCGGACGTTTATTCTTTAAACAATGTTTCTATGTACAATGTGTGATAAATTATACAGACACAAGAGGAATCTTGATAGACATGTAAAAGAAAAACACTCTAATTTGAAACATTACAAATGTGTGGAAGAATTCTGTACGTCTAAGTTTATCCGACGTGGATATCTGTTAGACCATTTGAACTTTGTACACGGATATCCTAGAGCTGAAGCAAGAACGTTAACGCTTTCAGCCAAACGTGAAGATGTTGTCAAATTAAACACATACTACGAGCCTTTGTCATCATCGGACGATGACATTTTCGATATGATCGCCGAACAGGAGGAGTATCTCCAGGAACATCGGAAAGCTGTCGATAATTTCAATCTCGACATGTTGACTTCAACTTATGATGACATTAGTTCACCGGACGTCAGTATATACCCAGATGATAGTGACGTTAATGTTCAAACGTCCGACAACACTTCAGGGGATGACGCCAATGTTGACGTCAATGTGCCGGATACTGTCGATAATTTCAATCTCAACATGCTGACTTCAACTTATGATGACATTAGTTCACCGGACGTCAGTATATACCCAGATGATAGTGACGTTAATGTTCAAACGTCCGACAACACTTCAGGGGATGACGCCAATGTTGACGTCAATGTGCCGGATACCGTCATTTCAAAAATGGACGTCAGTATACACCCAGCTGAGTCGGATTACGTCAATGATATTGATAACGATTCCCACATCGGTGATAATTCTGAGGATGTTATCGTCATTAGTGATGTAAGTGATGATGAACTGGTTCCAGTAGTGACTGAATCCGGAAAATGTCTATCTGTGGAAAGGCGATCGCTAAGAACGGAAGTGGAAGTCTGGACGAGGACCGGGATAAGATTTACCACCTACAGCGGAAATGAGCCTTTGTTTCGTTGGGCTCGATATGAAGATGACTTTTATAACTACACCATGAAGCAGTAACTTTACAACAAAAACTAGTGTCATATACACATGTTGGGACAATTACACATAGTAATACTTATACATTATTTCTTGGGATTTGATTAACATTTGAATGTCATTGATGGTAAACATTGTACCTATATCTAGTTAAGATTGAATTTATGTTTGTAATGATGAAAATTGTATGTTCATGTATAATTTTGATCGTGAAATTGTTTGTTTTTTCATATCACATTATATTTGTATATGATTATTAATAATATCTATTAAGTGTCATTCTCAGTCGGGAGTGTCGTGAAGATCACGAGTTTGTTGTTGTCCTGTGATCGTTTGTTATGTAAGACTACTCCGGTTTTATTGTTATATAATCTTGCCGGAGGTTAGGTTATGTTTCCGGAATATATATGTTATATTACCGGAGTTGTTTCCCGCCTAGAATCATGTTCATGTAATTTGCATGCTTTTCTCGAGTATTTGATTTTTAAATACGAGAGTTTATGTTGTTTAAGATTAGATTGGATTTGACAGTTTTTTAGGAATGGTTAGAATAGATTTATGTATTTAGGCTATATAACATGGAAATGATTACTATTAGTGTGCTAAATAAAGTAAATATTAAAACTAGAAAGTGTTTTGCTTTGTTGGATTAAAAATAAAATATTCGATGTGGCAATTAAATTCCTAAAGTGCAAAAAAAACGGTTGCACCTATACAAAGGTTCGCCACAACAATTTCCCCATTATGGCTTACGTTATACTGTCAAGCACTCGAATAGTCGTTCGCGCTGTCCTCTGACAGCTCTTGTTAGGTCACAAGGTCAAAGGTCAAGGTCACAGTGACTCGAAATAGTAAAATGGTTTCCGGATGATAACTCAAGAATAATTGCGCCTAGGATCATGAAACTTCATTGGTACATTGATCATGACTGGCAGATGACCCCTATTGATTTTCAGGTCACTAGGTCAAAGGTCAAGGTCACAGTTACTCGAAATAGTACAATGGTTTCCGGACGATAACTAACATTAGGTCAATGGTCAAGGTCACAGTGAAAAAAACGTATTCACAAAATGGCTGCCACTACAACTGACAGCCCATATTGGGGGCATGCATGTTTTACAAACAGCCCTTGTTATTTTGGATTTGATCTTGATTTAGCCAGATGTCATTTCTGCCAGTTTTATGTGAATATGTTTTTGTACGAAATTTATCCATTAAGATTCGAAGTGAGGTAGGTTCAACATGTATTTATATATAACATATGCTAATTTATCCTGTTTCCAAGTTATTAATCTTCTCCAGTATGCAATCATTTTGCATTTTATAGTGAGTTCTATGGGTTTTTCCTAATTCTGCATACATGTATATCATATATAGTGGGTAGCTTTTTCTTATATTAATTTTTTTGCAGAAACCCATTGTGTATTTTTTTAGTAAGATAATGCGTTCATATAGTATTATCAAAAGATCAGATCTATTGGTAAATAAAGGTTATTAATTCTTGAATAGAGTAGGTGCATTGCTTTCCTTGCTTGTTTCGCGAGATGTTTCTTTGGGGTTAGGAAGCTACCAGATTTTGCGAAAAATACACCTAGATATGTGTATGAGTTAACACGTTTTAGAGACGTATTGTCTTTTTTATAATAATGTTTCTATTTTGCCTTGATCCGAAAATCACTACTTTTGTTTTATCCTTATTAATATTTAACTTCCATGTTTAACAGTACTCAGCAAAGTCATTCAGACAGTTTTGTAGCGTTTGGGAACTTTCAGCAGTTAAGACTGTATTGTCTGCATATAATCGTACAATTATTTTGGGAAAAGTAGCCATATCGTTTTCTGGGTTTGTAATTTCTATACCATGGTGACCTTTAAATTCTAAGTAATTCCCAAGATCATTTAGGAAAAGGAAAAAGAGGACAGACGATAAATTTTCTCCCTGATGCATGCCGCAGTAACATGGGAAAAACGGGGAGTTTTTAGTTCAAACCGAGACACAGTATATTATATCAGAGTACATATTGCTTATAAACTTTAAAATTTTTCCATATTTGTTGTAATTAATAATTTTCGTCCATAAACACACACGCCAAAAAGAATCAAAAGCTTTTGAAAAGTCTATGAAACAAACAAAGATTTTCTTTGTGTAGTGCCTTAATATTTCTATTATTCAGTTATAAGTGAAGATGTGATCAGTTGTAGAATTATTTTTTTTCCAAAGCTAGCCTGGTTTTCATAGAGTACTTAATTGTCTTCAAGAAATTAACCAAGTCTAAATTCATTGAAAATGGCTGTGGGAAGTTTACTTACACAACTTCTAAGAGTAATTGGGTGGTAATTTTCTGGAGCTCCAGTATCGCCCTTATTTTTCGTTGTTCTCGATAGCGAACAGCTTTTGTTGTTGCTGAAAATTTCAAGTCAGTTCGCTGCTATCTACGTAAAGCCTACTACCCTCCACACGTGCCGTATCCGCGCGAGAAACAGTTGTATACTTTATGCAAGAGGTTTGATTTCTTCAACTATATTCATGCACAAAAGGAAACATTATGTGAATATCGTGTTAAATGGAATATTTGTGTTCGGAGCGTATATAGAAAAGAATCAATAAACAATGTTTGTATTATACGTGTCGCGGAAGAGATTGTTTATGAATGATTAAAACAGTCCACTATCTGCTGCGTCTTAATGACGTAGTACAGGTCATTCATAATCTGAGGCTATTAATAGATTAGGGAAAACAACCAGTAGTGTAAGGTTACGCGTGTTTATATTCACCGTTCGCAATTTATAAAACGTTGAACATGAGTTCAAAATAACTACAGGGATACGATAGACAAACAAAAGAATGCTTCATAATCGCTAAAACCAAATAAAAAAATTAAACAAATAAATTTAACAAGAGTGTATTAATAGCTGCGGGAAAAGATAAACAGGTGTAGTGAGAAAAGTGATAACAACGCAATAGTATAAGATTACGCTTGTTTATTGCGTAACTTCGTTGATAGCACTTGACTGTTGACTGATTTCTTAAAGTACTGCGGGGAGGGGGGGGGGGGGGGGGGGAAGGGCGGAATCTTTTATGGCTTGGGAATCTGCAGCAGGACTTATACATAAAATTTGAAATTCACACATGCACGTGTGCAGATGAGGTAATTAGTTACTATCCTTCATTAATATCGACCGATTCTTTATCAGATAAACGGAAGAAATCGGAAAATGAAAACAAAACATTTAAAGAAATAAGTTTTATTTTAATATTCATATGAATTCCATTTCATTATTGTTTTATAATGATAAGTAAAACGCAGTTTATTTGGGGGGGGGGGGGGGGGATTCATGACAATCGGAAATTATTTATCTACTTACGCTAAAACTCAGCAGAAAACAACAAAACTGCTTGGGTTGATCATTTTCGATATTATTGTGTGTTTGATATATGTTTAAATAATACTTCGCATTAAGACTCGGTTCTAAATCGTCAAGGGGAAGACACAATCGATATCGGACTATCGATAAACGTTGATAACACAGTATTGTTTTAAAGATGAGACGCACAAACTACCAAAAAAAGAGTGTCAGGATAGACAGAAATCGTTTTATTATCTAAGCACAAATGTTTGCCGTAATCTTCAGTCTGTATGGAAGTCGTTCTTGAAAGACTGAAACGCTACCAAAATTTGTCAGTGCGTTATAAATAACACAGTTTGACTTCAATTTCCTATCGAAAAGTTTTGTGTAAAGATGTTTCATTTATATGAAACAAAGATATTTTTATAGATCTGCGTCATGCGAAAAGGGGTCTTATGCCATATGCGGCTAGCGTAGCTATGGTCCAGCCTTCGCATCCCGCAGTAGGTCAGGACACATAATGAGACCACGAAATTTTGCGCAACTGCTAGCCAACGTGCCCTTAGACCTATTTCGCATGACGCGGTTAGAAAAGTTTGAGCTCAATGTGAAGAAACAAACTGCACGTCGAAAGAAAACTGCATGCTTATCAAATATTTAAATACCATATATTTCGATGGTGAAAAAAATAATTAATAATAAGCAAATTGAGGACACAAATGATGTGATCTCCCGTATTATTACTTTTATTTACCTACATTTACGTGTAGTTTGAAACATGTGCAATTAATAACACAAATTTCAGCGGTGAATATGCGTCCAACAAGTGACAAAAATCAATAACAATAATTTAAATATTTTTTGTTCAATTAAATTATTTGACGCGTATTTTGCAAACTCTATTTCAAAGTCAAGATACTATATTTTAGCGTTTCCGATCGACAAAATCGCTAATGACATTAAATCCGTCAACTCGCGATTAAAGTTGAACATGTTAAAGAAAATGGCGATTGTACAATATATCAAGGTAACTCTATAAATGATATAGTGTTCATTAGTTTAACAAAGCTCAGTCAGCAACTTGAGAATGCAAGTCGCGATCGGGGGGAGAGTCGGTTGCAGAAGATGTTATTGAAGACTCCGAAGGGCGACTCTGTAAATCAAGCAAGTACCGTCATCCCTCGACCCTGACGTCCTCTCCTGCTGACTTCGCTGAATCTCAGAATTTAGAAGGATCGCTAAGCGGAATGGTAATTGTCAGTAGGAAAAAACACGGTTTCACTACATCGCCGAAAGAGGGACGGGTACAGATGAACTGGCAGCGTAGAGGACGCGCTTGGCAGAGATACAGGGATTCCGAGGTGATGGCCTATGAAGATAACGCAAGTGTTGAAGGTCGGCGCTCAATGTGCTGCGGAAACCGTTCTCGTGTTCGGGTCGACAGCTTGTGGCGTCTAGAGGCCATACAAAGCGCAGCGAGCGAGGAGCCTGAATAAGATCTTCATTAGTTTTCAGCACTCCCTTTGCAGAGTAACCATGTCCTTTTGATGGCAACCAGACGTGATTTGTCGTTAAATTGTCTACCAGTTCATATAATGGTGCCATTTGCCACCATGCACTGGTCTATTTGGATCAAAATTATTTCGTTCGCGAATACCCGAGAAGCCAAGGTGAAATTGACAAGCCACATTACAGTCATGTATTCTAAAAAAGAAATTCGCAGGTTACTTTCTAGTCGCCGAACGGTAATTTTCCCCGTCCAATCGGTTCCGACAATGCTTATGAGGACGGGGTTACCTGGCGACTATTATTTTTGATTGACGTCGGTCAATAAAGTAAGCGTTTACCGCAGGTTGTTTAACACATATTTACAGTTTTGCCATTTACGTAATATAAAACGGTAATTAATGCAGTACATTTAAGACAATGTCGGACATCATCCTCAGACATTTCAATTGTAAACAATAGTTACAAATGAACGTTAAAAGGAAATGGTGAGCAATTGAATCATTATGGCGAGTAAGTTGTCAAAACAACAACCTTTAAAGAATCTACGCGGAAGCAATTTAATTTTAGTACATGTATGTATATTTCGCTTTGTATAGCCATTTGTTAATATTGGCTGTTTAAAGTCCCTTCATACGCATCTAAAACGTGTTTTTTTTTTAAAGATTTCGAAATAGTTGTTTTCGTCTGTAAAGTTATATTGATGAAAAGTGTGCATGTTGCAACAGACCAGGTGCTGTAACTCAATATAGACGTGGCATTCAGAACATTAAGTATTTTAGGGTGAAACATATAAATCGGAATAAATGCACACGATGAAAAAGTATTGATCCATTGAAACTATAGAAAAAATACATTAATTTACGAATTTAAATTACAGTTGATGGTTCCTTCATAAAATATTGGTGACGGTGGAGTAGAGGAGTTAATGTCAGTACATGAAAATGAATAAAAATGAAATGGAAACACATTAAATGAAGGATTTAATTTCAGGCTAAAAATAGATAATATTTTTTAATTTGGTTTGATCGAGAATTTAATACAACGCTCGTTAATACCAATACATTTATTATTAGAATTATGGTGTGGTTCATTCTTTGTTAGACTCACAACTTTTTCCTTAGCGCCAACTTAGATATACCTTGCATTTCGTTTACTTCTTTGTAATTATAAGTGGATTTTTTGAGAATTCTGCCTAAAATTATGAGAGGTTGTTTATCAATGGCATTTCCTCCTTTTACAAAATCTCACCACTGTAGACAATTAAAAGTAAATTACATTGGTGTTCAAAAGTCGAACTTGATGTCCGGTGACTGTAAGGACTATTAAATACATTCAAAGAGCGAACAACTGCAGTGCCTTCAGCGCTTTGAGCATACCGTGGAACTATGATCCCATCACCCCAGTCATCTGGTAATATACCTGTTTCCAGTTTTACATTAAATAAGGATACATATAAAGGTTCCATCTTTCCTTTTGAGTATTTTATGTATTCATTTAGAATACCATCCAAGCCCGGTGCTTTATTAATATATTTACATGTTTCTTCAGCTGTTATTTGTACATTTAATATATTATTATCAGTTTCTTTATCAATTATATTTATTAAATGTGACACATCAGTATCATTGTCCTGGTTGCTAGCATTTTCAAATAGTTATGTAAAAAGTCTAGAGGTGGCGTATCGGCATTTTTATTTTTTTTATTTAAATTTATTTAAGTACTTCCAGTATTCTTTTTGCTGTTTTGTTTGCATGGTTCTAAGTACACTTTCCCTATTTTTGTTCATTTATTAATATGTTTTAGCCCCTGAAGGAGAGCATATAGTGATCGCACTGTCCGTCACACTTTTGCGTTTAGGTTTCGAAAAATGCTCATAACTTCTTTGACGCTTCAGATGTAACCTTTATATTTGGTATGCATGTGTATATGGACACGGTCTTTCAATACGCACACAAATTTTGATCCCTTAGACCTTGAACTTAGGGTGCGCGTTTAGATTTCGAAATCTGCGTTTAGGTTTCGAAAAAGCGTTTTTCGGGGGCATATGTCTTCCGATGGAGACAACTCTTGTTTATATGCTAGTTTTGCACTAATTTTATTGTATTCTGTTGGATGTTTATTATATTTTTTCTTGCTTTAACATATATTTTCCTAGCATTGTCACACTGTATGCCACACCAAAGATTATTTTTTGAATTTTCGTTTTGTGCTTATTTGAACTTCTTTGAAGCTTTCCTTAGCACTATAAAGAAGAATATTTTCCTGAATTATTCTATTCATATTATTGTGGATTGCAGGAAAATGGTCAGATTCAACCTCTCTTACTATGCTTTTTATAGCCTCTACATTTACCTTTGACATGAATGCTTCACAAAGGGATTTATTGCATTTTGGTCTGCAAGTTTTTGTTTTAGAAGTGTTATTGTTAATGCGGGCCTCTACTTTAACTTTATAGTTAATGAGAGCATGGCCATCTGAACTTAATCCGTCTAAATATATTATTTTGAATTCCTTAAAAAGTAAAAAGGCTTTAATTGTAGATATTAAATAGTCAATTACGGATATGTTTCTAAATGTCATTTTGCCAATAAATCTACCTTTACATAATCTACCATTGATTATATTAGTGTTGATATATTTACATAAGTCTAAGAGGCCATATCCATGATTATTTTTCTTTTAATCTTGAGAAATCCTTCTTTATTGTATCTTACAGTTTTCCAGTTCAGCCTTATGATCGAAAAAAGTAATAGTCTCATTATCAAGATTGAAAAAAAACTGTCAAACATCCTCATTTTTAGTGCAGTCAGATAAGTCTGCTGTTTGTCAGTTCATATCGCCGCAGATGTATACATGTTCAAAGCTGCTGCATTAAATAGCTACTTCGTTTAAAAAAAAATCGTACTCATCGTTATAAAACCTCGAATGCAATGGTGGCATATTAACAACACCCATAACAATGTCGCTACCAATAAGAGTGTAATAATTTCTAATTTTCAACCATAAAACATAAACATAAAACATAAATTCTGACTGTCTGTCTATTACATCAACGTGTTTGTAAATACTATTTTTATCAAAGCGGCTATACCACCAGATTTTCGTTTGTATTTTTGTTTACTGGTTTTACTAATAAAAGAGCAGTTATCAATTTAATTTATGTCATTATCATTAAATTTTGTCTCAGTTGCAAAAAAACACATGTCATAACTGTTTACTTATGAGAGAAATTCAGGGTATATTGCACGCCTTTTAAGGCAACAAACGTTTAGTACAGAAATATTACCGAGTAAAAGTTTGTTTCTGGTCCGCTTTTTGGTTCACAGTTCGTCAATGAGTTCAGCACATTGTTAGTTCTGATAACACTCCCCCGATTGTGAAAGCGATTTTTGAGTACAACAGTATTATGGGTCCCATTTGTTGCCCTGGGCCTTATCCGGTTTGTGATGTTTACGGTTCACATGAGCCTCCATCTGGGGCATATACTGACTATAAAGGTCAATCGCCTGCGTGTCGTCTGTAGAATCGCTATCGTCGCCAGTGTCGGATTCGTCAAATTCAATGACAAAATACTTGGTAGACTAGCAACCTATTGCTAGTAGAGATTGGGTTTAACGTTGGTTTATGTACAGGAGGTTAAGTTCCAGTTTCAAATGTTTTGGTTGTTCCGTTCGGAGCGATTTTGCGATGATTTTCCAATCTGGGAATTCGTCTTGCACCATAGCTTTTTTAACTATCAATTTGGCAGGATAACCAATGTGGACACCACCCTTGGGATTGTACGCTCTTTCTTGTTTGAAACGAGTCCAAAGCTTAGCACGCGCTTAGGTTATTTCCTTAGGGTAGTCTGTATTCATCCCGTGTTCAGAGCCTCTCAACTTGTATGCATTGGCCAGTATGTCCTCATTTTGGAAACGGACTATAATTGGCCGAGTTTGTTTGTCCTTGAATGACCTGATACGATGTATCTCTTTTTTCTAATGACACTTACTGGGCTATTCATTTCAGCTGTTCTAAAAGCTTTTTCAAGATGAGGGTGAAGGTTATCAACCTCTTGCATTGAAGAGTGACCAGGTGTACAAACTTTCTGTGAAATTTTTGTCACCGCTTTGCGTCGCTCAAGAAATTTCTTTAAGGCATAAGACAGAAAACGTTACGGTTTTGAGGGACACAAGTCTGACCATAATATAAAGGATGTCACTGAAGGATGTTTCACAATAACATTTTCAAGAATGGTCACCAACGCAGAAGTGATTTTATTGGCTCCCCGTCCTGCAATAGTCTCATTCCATACAATGTTGTATCCTACACAATCAATACTACAATGGCCAGTCAAATTGTATACTCTTAGCTTTCTCTTTTAAAACAAGTTTGAGACATTACTTCTAGGACAAGTTATGACATTTTGCATGTCATATGTTATTATTGATTCATCTTCAATTCTTGATTTCCTGTCATACACAGTAGTTTTGGTTGGTGGAATATCCACTTTACATACCAATTTTGCCAAAACAATATTTGGTATCAACACTGCAACAAATGCAATAGCATATGAAAAAAAAAATTCATATGCAACCCTTCTTAAGTTATCTATACAATTTTAACGCCATTGAAATACAAATATTTAAGCTGATTAAGTGGAACATGTCTCTACCGTTTCTAACATATGAAAGAAAGTCGATAACAGTTTACACATAATTTGAAGCTAATGCATGTTTTACTACATAATTGTGATTCTATTCTTAAAAATTATCTGCGTGTTAAGTTCCTTGTTTGCAGCATATTCTTATGGATGAAAATATAAATTGTGTTACTATAAATAACTTAGAATAACAAAACTATTATAATTGTTTAAGACATCACATACCATAACAGAGCAAGGACAAACGTTTTCGTGTTAACATACCTTTTAAGTTTACATACTTACAGTAAAATTAAATGTACACATAGTGTTCATTTAAAAACTAAAATTGAAATATTTACATCATTGACTCATGTAAATACATTAAGAATAACAAAGCTGCATGTAAGTTTGTATTGGAAAAACACATGCAAAAAATATATAAAGGAAAAAAGAAGTTTTCCAGTGTGCATCCACAAATAGTATGTATATATTGTATAAACAGTTTAAAAAGGCATAGACAAATAATAACAGGTACATATAGTTATGTTTTGTGACACATAAATCCTTTATTACATTTCCTTAAAGTAATGGTGCGGTATGATTAGTATTTGTACAAAGGTTTAAACACTACCCAAATCATCAAATTCAACAATTGCAGTAAATAATTATCATGCACTGTCAAAGAATAAGAACTGATTTATGTTTTCTAGTGATATTTTTCTTAAGTGTCAGAATAAAATTTTGAGTATTTTTCCTTGCTCCTGAGGTGTTTGCAATGCATTTATTCAATTAACACTTTTAAAAGTATAGCTTAACAAAAAACAGTATAAAAAATAGTAAGTATGGCTCCAGCGGTTAACTATCTAAAAAGAAATGGTGTCTTATTCATAAAAGTAAACACGTTGACCAGGTAATATCTCCTTAATAATTACTTGGATAGCTCATATTCCCCCCCCCCAAAAAAAAAAAAGATCTAAATTTTATTCAATTTATTTGCAAGTTAAACATCAGCAATATTCTGTTTTTCTAAAGAATATTTTCTCTCAGTATGTTATGAATTATTTTCATTTTTAATGATACTGAGTTGTATTATGCTTTGATTTCTGATGATTTATCATTTTTATCAAAAATGATGTAAAGTCTTTTTACACCAGATTCTATTTTCAATATCGGTGCTTATAATGGGGCTCGAACAAGAGTTGATCATGTGTTTGGTAGGACAAGATATACACTATGTAATAATGAACTTAGCTATTGCTCTTCACACTCCTGTTCAATCGATGAAATGTACGTTCAAATTGTACATTCTATTGTATTCGGCAATAAACTTTAGGTTCCATTTTTTATATAGCACATATAATTTACCACAATAAAGTGATAAGCTTTGTAAAATAAGAATTCAAATAAGTAATATCAAAACTGCAAACCGTATTAGGATTATTTAAACTGTAAAAGCATTTTTAAATATCGTTAAAAGTTAACAATGTTCTGTTTGTTAATTCCTGAATCGTTGCAGATGACGAAAGTAGTATAATAATTTAGGTTTGAAACAATTTTTTTCACGGGTACACTACCTTACATACGATTCGAATAATTGCCTTTTGTACAGTCAAAAGCACTATGTACCTCAGAGATGTATATTATTGGGATATCCCTACTTTTAACATATTCGTTCATTGCATCGATACGACACAATGTGTTGATATCGTCCATGTTATAATTCGTTCAAGATTTCCCAAACTACAATCCGATATAGACCCATACATGGTAAGAAAGAGAAGGGCCATACACCTTTGAAGGAACTCCCTTAAACTATTATGTACGTCGTAAATTGAATTATTTACCATATATAGAATGTTCATTGCTGGTATATGTTGTTGTCGTTGAGCATAAAAACCAAGAAAATCATATATGATAATGAACAATCCACCGATTGTCTATTATCAAAGTAATAACATAAATCTTTAGATAAGGACTTTTTGCGCATGTTTAAAAAGTACTTATATAATGATAGTGTCACAACCTTTAATATATGTATATCTCTTCAAAATTGGAACAATTGGCCCACCTGACGCGTCCTATTTGATTAACTTTCACGTGGAATAATACGGTTATATACATTTTTTAAGTAAACGTTTTTATCCTTTTTGATATATTAAACAGCGAGTATAAGTATTCGATATAAGTTTTTGCAATTACTTGTGCATTTGAAGAAGCATGATTCTGTCGCATGAGCTCTATTTTGGACCGTTATGCGTGTATTGTTGAAAAGTCTCCTTTAGATATTGACACATTCAAAATCTCTAAACTTTTATGGGATGAAGGAACAGTTGCGTTACATACAACGTCCCCATTAAAATATCTTTGACTTGAATAATTGTCGACATTATGTATTTCACATTAAAATAATAGAATGTTGCAAACAAGCCATGTCAATCGGCGTTAATATTAATATGACATTCTTGTAAGTGAATTAGCCACTAACCTGTTGGGAGTGATCTGTATTTTCTATAACTACTACTCGTCATTAACTCTTCTAGAAGAGTTTAAAAATTCATGCGTAGCAATCGAGATTCGAGCGCTAGCGATCGTTTCTTTGAAACTTCATAACTGTTGTGTAGCTATATGCGTATATATTAAGAATAATTATATTTTAAATACAATATTGAAAATAAGTATTTAATTGAACTGTAAACATCGTTAATCCATTGTTAAAGTAGTGAATGGTTTTGTTTTTGAACGGAACGTTTTTATACTTCAGGGGACATAATTAGTGGTAAAGGGAGATAATAGATAATATTCTTGTCAACGTTCCAACTAAATTCAACGGCACCAGAAACATTATCGTCGTAATAGTCATTGATTACCATCAAATAAATAACAACTTCTAAAAAAAAATATAATTTTCCAGCACTTCTTGAAGGTTTTTCGTTTAAGGCACGATACTATGAATTTGATTATACGCTAACGTATAATTTTTAAATTGCTATATATAATCATAATTGATAAATGTAACCGTGATTATAATAACTATCGTCAACCCTACTTAAATTCGCGACTTTTATTTTTAAAACGTGCCCAGTAGCGAGATGCTTTAAACGCATTTGCGATCTCTGAACAATATTAATGCACGTTAACTCAGTTGTAACGCCTCAAGAATCTGAAAAAAATGAATTTTATAACAGGTTAAAAATATTAATTCGATTAGCCTTAAACACCATATATTCTTTGCACCAATATTATTTTCGATTATTGATGTTAAAATATTTGAGTAAAATCTCATTTAATGACTATTTGTTGTCGTTCTGTGTTCAAGTAAGTCGTCCATACTTGATTCTGTTACGATTCAATAATAATAAGGCAAAAACAGTTGTATAGTCCGTTTCTTTCAGCTTGAAAATTGAGCTGAGTTGTATTTACTTTTTAAGGCCATCCTTAAGCATTGTCGCTAGAAGTATAGGCTTTATTCGCCCATTGCCATGATAAATGCTTAAAAAGCTATTGAGGAAGATATAATGTGTCTATCCTGCGAGTCTCCAAATTATACCACATTGTCTGAAAATACATTACGATGCAGGGTCTTTGAAGAATACACCGAGAAACATTGCATAGGAAAGTATTGAAATTGTAAATGCAATTAACATTGTGCACGTGTATATATTTAATTTTGTGTTTGACTTTTTCGTTAATTTCAATTTCGTACCAGGAACAAAGTCAAACTGTTTACAATAAATTATATTGGGGGTATTGCTCTTCTTTGCAAGGAATTGTCGTATGCCGCCATACCCGCGAATGAAGGGTAGTGAAACAAAATAACTGACCCTTTAACCTTATGTAAACGATATTGACATTTAAGAAATTTTAAAACATTGTGTGGAGTTCATATTGGAATAAATCAGTGCGCGTTGTATTTATTTTAAAACTTAAGTGTATGTTACCGTTGTTATTTATTTTCAATTAATTTAATATTGACATAACATTTTAAAGGGATCTTTTCACGCTTTGGTAAATTGACAAAATTGAAAAAAGTTGTTTCAGATTCGCAAATTTTCGTTTTGGTTATGATATTTGTGAGGAAACAGTAATACTGAACATTTACCATGCTCTAATATAGCCATTATATGCATCTTTTGACGATTTTAAAACCTAAAAATTATAAAGCGTTGCAACGCGAAACGATTGAAAAATTTGGAGAGTTCTGTTTTTGTCGTTAAATATTGTGAAACTACGAAGATTGCTTATATAAGGTATAAAATACGTATAGTATGTGTACTCGGCGGAATAGCTCAGTAGGTTAAAGCGTTTTTACTTCAGGACTCTGGCAGGACTCCAGGGGTCACTCGTTCGAAACCTGCTCCGGGCAATGTTCTTTTCCTTTTTTTATTTTATTCTTGATTTTTTACTGGAGCTTTTACGATCCAATGTTTACATTTATCAATATAAAGCATTTAATGAATAAGTTAAAAAAATGCCAAAATCTGTGAAAAGGCCCCTTTAAGGTAACGAATTAACGGAAATCAAGGGTCAATAGAAAATAATATTTTCCCATATCGTTTGCATAAGAAGTAAAATAACTCCGGTACATGGGCTTTAATTGCATTCATTTTTTTAAAGACTGCTTTCAGAGTTCATACATTCAAATTTTGGCAAAGTTTTAGGGCTGTTTTATAACCTTTAAATTCCCAAAACAAGATCCTTAAATTGCTTAATTTTCTGCAATCTTTATTTTCTATTGAAATTTTAAAATTATTGTGAAACATAATTATAAATATGCGTTGTCATTTGCAAAGAGGCAACATGCTCTAAAATGCAAAAAATTCACAAAAGTCTTTTTAATCTATTATATATTTTAAAATGAATTGGTCATTACTGTTTCAAAGTTAATATGAAAATAACAAACAATGCCTTACAAACCACACAGTGCGTGTTCCGATCTCAATGTAAATAAGTCCCTATAAAAACTTTAAATTATAAGCTTATTAACTCTACGTAAAAAGTTTTCATAAATGATGCGCAGCGCTGGAAATTCGAGCACTGTGCGTCGCATCATTTTTATTTATTTTTATCATAATGTGCGTCGCATCATATATATTAATTGCAAGATATTGAATAAAACGTACTCAAACTTTTTTATTCTCCTGAAGATTTATATAAGCAGTCAATTATTTTATTTTTATTATACAACTCTACTTGAAACAACCGTCTCATTTTATAAAAGCGATGACTGATTCTTGTATGTCAGGGTATGTTTTTAAATATTCAAGGGACATAATTGTTTTTAAAGAATGATAACACGCACTATAAAATTTATGGTTGAGTTTCTAAACCTGTGTGTACCGTAAAAAGAAAATACATGGTTGGTGCCGTGATGGCGAAAGTTTATCCGGTGAAGCTTAGATATAGAAAAACAGGCGAGCTTAAGACAAATATTGTCAACAAAACATTCAATTTGCGTTAACATAACAATTAATATAACATGTTTTAAAATACAACACTGCACGAACTACACTGTAGTATAATACATATTTCAAACAAAATGTTTCATTACCCTTTCCAAAAGGGTATTTATTCTATGCACATGACACACTAGTAACTGAGAGAAACCAATAAGTAGCACATGCTCTTACTATTACATCAATGCATGTAAGAAACCCACACGCTCTTACTATTACATCAATGCATGTTAGAAACCCACACGCTCTTACTATTACATCAATGCATGTTAGAAACCCACACGCTCTTACTATTTCATCAATGCATGTTAGAAACCCACACGCCCTTACTATTACATCAATGCATGTTAGAAACCCACACGCTCTTACTATTACATCAATATATGTAAGAAACCCACATGCTCTTACTATTACAGCAATGCATGTTAGAAACCCACATGCTCTTACTATTACATCAATGCATGTTTGATATGGTGACTTATCAGCTCCTTTTATCCGATTACCAGATGAAAATGAATAGTATAACAACGATCGTATAAACTCGGTAAGCCTCAATATACCATGGTTCTAAGCCTAGCTTGATAAACGTAAGCTTTATCAACAACCTACACACTACTATCTATATCTCCTCGAAAAGAGGTCCCAAAACTTAAAGCTCAGCGCTCGAAGTACGTGCACTTGCATCGCAACCAATTATCTACATAGGTATGATATGGTGCAGCAAAATGTCTTTATATTTTAAATACTTATATTCACTCTTAAATATTTGAATTCAGTTCATGCAACTAAACTTAAAACAGCGTTCATGTGTTTGTAAAGCGTTCCGTGATTCTGGTATTAAAGGCGATTATTTTATTGTTCAAGGGACATAATTGTAGTAATTACGGTGGGGATATGTGTAATATTCCACTTAAGGTGCTATTATTGGCATCTCACAGTTTATAGGTGTCTATCGCAACCGTTGTTTATGTTTGGTGTTTTCACTTCATATACACTTATATTCGGTAATGCAGCATCAACATACTAAAACAATCCCGGAAAGAGAAAAATAATTCATTTGAATATCAACCGTACTTTCGTGTTGACAACTGACGACAAAAATGATTCGATGTACGGTGTGAATCTAAATTTAGTTTTAGTGCAGATTCGTTCATACGACACAAAGACACTATATTGTTTTACGGATAATTTGGGCTAAGAGGAATGGGAGAGTCATGAAAAATATCAAAATGAGTTGCAGATACTTGGTCTGTTACCACATGTTAACTCTTTTGACCTGTTAAGTCTTTTCAGCTCAATTCAACGGTGAAAAAACAACAAAATATCCCTTTAAGATAGGAGTCCCAAATTATAATGCTTAGTTCGCATAGGCTATGTTTACGAAGATATGTGGCAAACATTAATTATGTTTCAGGTGACATAATAAATTAATAATGTACAGCGATTTATATACACGGCTAATTTAATTTGACATACAAATAATCATTTGGCATTCATATAGAGGTTACTGCCAGATTCTGAATTTTACGTTACTACATATCTTCTGTAGAATATGCATTGGGTGACAAAAACGGAATATTACGATAGTCAATTTTTCCAAGAGTTTGTGTGATGACGTATCACACGAGAGGCGGAGCCTCGAGTGTGATGCGAAATAGCACAAGCCGAGACTGATACAAACACTTGGAACAATTCACTAGCGTAATATTCCGTTTATTATATACAACAACTAACGAAAAGAGTTAACAATTGTAGTTTTTTGCTTTAACAAAACTGACAAAACAATGACTAAAACGGTACGTCATAGTTTATTAAAGACGCGTATGAATACAGTGAATGTAACTAAAAATGTAAACACTTGAACCGGTAAAAAACAGGTTTCCGACACCCACACGCTTACCTGAATGACATCGTTAATCCAATGTTTATAACAATTTAGTTGACAACTTGAATCCAATGTTAATGACAAAAACGTTAAAACGATATGCAATTCCATTTCTATTATTCCGTGTCTTTATCAAAACTTAGTTTAAACCACACTATTTTATTTTATTCCTATCGAAATTTACATTTATGCATGATAAGCACACACTCCGAAATACGTTTTGCATTCGTTAGATGTTTTACAGTGTTTCAGATAGGGTCGGCTTTCGGCCGATAACATTTTCAAATGACCGAAGAAATTTAATTCGGTGCGACGATCGGGCCGCCAAATAAACCGTTCGTCAGACAATGTGACCGGTACATTTCTGTAGGAATAAGTAAAGTCAATTGGACGATATATCGTAACAATTCTGGACTTTCATATGATGACTTGATATTTATACTTATGCTTTTTGCTGATGATATGGTAATATTCGGCAAGTCTGTAACTGACCTCCAACAAAGTATTACCAACCTTAGCGAATATTGCGATCTTTGGGGTCTAGAAGTTAATATTAGCAAAACTAAGGTAATGGTATTTAGAAAAAGAGGACCGACTTTTAACAATGAAAAATGGTCATTTAAATGTGAAAAGTTAGATATAGTTGACGACTTCAATTACTTAGGAACAGTTTTTAATTACACGGGTTCGTTTTACTAAACGCTGAATCTCTTTCTGGGAAAGGACTTAAAGCCCTAAATGTTTAATGATCAATTAAAAAAAACTTGATATCAAACCTAGTATTGCTTTTCAACTTTTTGACGCATTCGTGGGTGCGACTTTAAATTATGGTTGCCAGATATGGGGATTTGATAAGGTTATCGAAATAGAACGTATACATCTTAAGTTTTGTAAAAGGCTCCTAGGTATCAAAATTTCTAGCAGCAGCATGGGAGTATATCGGGCACTAGGAAGGTATCCACTTTGCATTAACAGAAATGTTCGTATAATAAAATACTGGTGTAAACGTATCCATTCAAATAACATAATCATATCAAAATTGTATGCACTTTTCAAAAGTATGAAATTATGTAAAGGTAATTGGGCTTTAAATGTGAAGAAGTTATTCGATACCTACGGATTTTCATACGTATGGGACAATCCTCCTCTGTCAATCTCGATGCCTTCCATATTGTATTTAAGTCAACTGTTTTAGACGTTTTCAAGCAATCCTGGTACAATTCGATTAATAATAGCAACTCATTAATGACATATAAATTATTTAAATGCACCTTTGAGTTTGAACCATATCTTGATTATTTGCCAAACAAATTGCGTATATGTGTTTCCAAATTACGATTATCGTCGCTCAAACTAGCAATTGAAACAGGTAGACATAACAATATAGAGAGATCACAGCGAGTATGCGCAAAATGTCAAGTCAGAGATATTGAAGACGAGTACCATTTATTCATGATATGCCCAGCCTTCAATTCACTGAGAAAAGAACTAATCAAAGCCTACTATTATAAAAGACTAAGTATGTTTAAATTTGTTGAATTAATGGGTACTTCAAACAAAACACAAGTAGAGAACCTGAGCAAGTTGATATGTAGAGCCTTAATGCAGCCCCATCCAGCTAACTAACCCTGGATGTTCAAATATTAACTAATAAATTTCCCTTCATCTAGTAGTTGGGTAAATAAACTCGTCTTTTGAATGTTTGATGGTCGTACTATGATCATCCTCAACATTCGTTTGTACAAGTTCTTATTGCATTCACCTTATTCATCATCTGAATATGTTAGCCTAGCACAACTTAAATACTATTGTTGCATATTTTGTAAAATGAAAAAAAAATAATCAAATTTTGTACAATTACCTTTTGTTTTTAAATTATTTATGTTGTACAGTTTAGTATATTTCAAATACTTCACGTATAGTCTTAACGCATGTTCCAATTTTACTTATCTTGAACAAATTTGTCAAAATATTAACTAACTAATTTTTCTTTTTTTTTCATATCAAGTTGTCTTGTATAACGTTTAAAAAATTGTACTATATTCATGGTTTTCATCCTCCAATATTTCTATGAAAGTTAATAACAATTAATTGTTTTCATCATCTGTATATGTTAATCTAGCGAAACACGAATACTATTTTATTGTTTTTTTGTTTCTTATTAATATTTGTAAAACAAATATTTATTATGTACAACTTATTAATTAAATTCATGTATGTATGAATATGATCTTTACGCGATCAATATGATATTTAAATATTCTTATTTGTTATCACGTTGACATAATGCTTTGTATAACTATTTTGTAAATGACAAAAAACTGTAAAGTTTACGTCAATAAAACATTCTGTCTGTCTGTCTGTCTGATCAAATATCAATGTGCACTCTAGACCGCGCGATTACGCGAATCGCACTCTTTTTCCAAAGATCAAGCACATTTGCAGCATGTTTGCGAGAAATTCTTCGTTCGATATGCATTAATATTTTAAAAGTTCAAAACGATATTGACTTCGCCGAAAATTTAAAGAGCCGATTTACGATCGTCTGTCAATAACATGTATCTATTTACCCAAAAGTAAGCCCGCCTAAAAGCGGAGCGTCGTTGTGTTGGAAAATCGATATTGACCAATGAGAGCGCACGCTTTGAGTGAGCGAAAACACTCGTAGGCAGTCAATACCTGCATTAAAATTATGCAGACGACGCGTGTCGTAAGTGACATAAGTGTTTGGTTTTGTGGCAGTTTGTTGGCTTTGTAAAACCTACCATTCTAATCTTACGCTACGTTGTACACCTCCATGATGAAATCGTGGCTAGTTACTTAGAAAACTGATGATGGCAACCGGGTGTCATCCTCGTGGAAATTGTGCAATGCGTTCGTAACATTTATTCGACGCGTAAAGCGTTTTAACAAATTATCAATGAATTGATTTCAGATAACTGTAAACGTTTTGTTCAATTCGCAAATGGGCGTAATAAAATTACTTATTTGAAAAATCTTCCGAATTTTAATGTTCGACGTTTAATGTAAACGCGACTGGATTATGGGTAATGGATAGAGTTGGAACATGTATGCATTCATCGAACAATGCAAACGATAGGCTTATATGTATCTACGTATAAGTATGAGTTAATTTCTGTTAGAGTTTTGAATAGAAAACTCTGACACATCAGGAGAGAGACCTCACTATTAATTGTATCCTTGAGGTTCTCTCTTTACATTTAGTTGTCATCGAATGCTATGAACTTTAATGCGTACACACGTACAGCTCATCCGGAATGTCAATAGCTGGGACTTGGATTATTGCAACTAACTTTACATTGTGGCACTTGATAATTAAGTTTCATATTGATTAATTTCTTAACCTCTTAAATTGGTAAGTTTTGGCATTACATGTACAGTGAACAGGCTATGAATGGGAATTTTCGGTTACAAAATCAAACTATAAAGCCTTGATAAACATGCTAAACACTCAGGACATGGATAAGTTTTAATGGCAAGCCCAAAGGACCCCTTTTGAAGGACCTTAGAGGCATGGAAAAGAGCTGTGCTTAGGAAATTGTTTTGACCATGAATAATTGAACACTCCCAAGTCTAGAGTTAAGTTTTATTTGTAGTAAAATGGTATTGGATTTAGTTTTGACTGCACGATAACAAAACTTTCTAAAAGTTTTTTCATGATTTAGGACAAATGTCCGGAAAAAAATATAACATTTAGGACACCTGTCCTGAGGAAATTGTAGCCAATCTGAAACACCGTTTTTAACAAATAGTTTACTGTAAAAAAACACCACGTCCGACATGTCCTTAAATTCCAGAGAGTTTAAATTAAACTAGTGTGTTTCGTCACAGAAATGACGCCACAAGATGTACTACGCAATATATTTCGTAATATAAAAAAGGGATATCCTTTTTTCGGTGAGCGTAATGTGACGACATTAAATGGGTCGAAGAAAGTAGTCCGGCTAGTATGGTAATACGGAATCGGAAAACAACGAGTAGCATAATACGGGATTTATTTCAACGATTGGTGCAACCTGTATTTTGTTAAAAGCATTAAACAGGTATAAAATAAATAGATACAACCGTATTCACCCTCTACCGCAGAAATTTAGTAATTGTGATATCTTCTGCAAGTTCTCCATATTGTCCCACAGACAACATTGAAATTATATATTGAACATGTACTGTAGACCTGTCATTACTAAGTTAGTTAAGAGCTGTTATATTTCTTAAAATATACCTTTTAAATCGAATAAATGCTTTCCATTTCTTGTATTAGTACAAGGCAAGGTAAAAACAAATAATCATATTTCAAAATACCATTCTAATACACTTACGTCCTTACTAACCCCATTTCCAACGATGAATTTTAGTGACAACAAGGTGTTGTTTACGTGACAATAGTAAGCGTGCAGAAATTTGCTGTTTGCTAGAAATCATTGCATATATCAAAAATCAATATATATTATTCCAACGACAAGTTCAAACAAAGTTATACAAGTAAGATTTTCCAGCACTCGCTTGAATTATTTGATCAATGATATGTTAGTCAAACGAAAGAATCCTTAAAAATGGCGATTTTCTAAACATATGTCGTCAGCAAATATTTATAATGACAGGGTTACTTATATCGCTGTCGTGTTTATTTGAAGTTTAAAATGCGATTGATCAGGCTAATCATGATAGTAGACTAAAACTTTTATCATTTCATTTACCGAACATAGATACAAGACTTACAAGTCAATGTTATACATGTGGATGGGAACGAGATTTTGACCCATCTTGTCAAAGTGCTACATCTGAAAAATCAAAATTGGAACTTTGAGCATCGAATTCCTAAAATTGACGAAGTTATGTCATTTTTTTAATTGCATTATAAAGAAGTGAAACTCCAGCTGCTGGAGCAGTATTGAATTTTCATTAAAAACAATTAGTTGGTCCTTTATTTAAGGCAAGTGACCGATTGCCCATCGGGTTTTTTGTAATCAATCTGTCCATAGGTTATTTATTTGGCGAAACCACCAATGTCAGAAACACTGATTTGCGCGATTTTGTACGAAATGACGTTTCAATACATAAAATGACGCTGTAACTCCACCAGTATTATGTCTTATGTACTATGACTTACAGAATTAATTGTGTTATTATAAAGCATTAAACGCTTATAGTTGCCATGGAAACAAAACATGTCTTGTTATTTTAAAGAATGTAAGACACAAAATAACAACAAAATCAACAAAATATTTTCTGGATAGCTATTAAACATCACAAACTTGTTTGTTGTAAACTAAATATATGCACATTGTAAGAAAATAGGTGTGCATTCAGAAATAAAGCATATTGTATAGCAACGGACTTGAAACTTAAACAAACAACTGCTCATGATACAATTTTTGTTGAGCATCTATATTGCCAAACACTTATTTACTAAGCGATTCTATTTTATTCAAAGATTGATAAAATTAATAAAAAATAATAATTAAGTTAACAGTTGCTATGGAACCAGTAAATTGTTAATTGCATATATATCTGCTATCAACAATATTCTTATATTAAAAATACTATTAATCTGATCTTTATTGAAGAAAGAAAATAATATTAACTCATTTCATACTTAGAGGTACAAAACATGATTTTCAACAAATACAAAATTAGAGTCTCTATAACGCTCAAAATCAACGAAAATTTCGTAAAGTTAACACCTAAACAATCTGTGTTCCTTATAGCAATAGCCACAAATTCAACGCTAGATGTAGTATGATTACATAGATTTTTGAAGATACAAAATGCTCGTTTTTATTTATTTGTGACCACAATAAATTCCATGTTTATTTCCTGCGATTATATATATTGATACGACACACGATCGCTAAAATAGTACCATGTTAAAACCATAATAAAAACGAGCATTTTGTTTCCACAAACAGCTGTTTTACCAGACCACATCTGGCGTTGAAATTTCGACAATGGTCATGAGGAACAATGTTTGTTTAATTGTTTAGCTTTATTTTACGAAATATTGTACGAAATTTTCGTTGATTTTGAGTAGTAATGTTACTTTAAAGCAATAAGCACTACATATTCAATGGCTTACTTCATCATAGAACTTGAAACAACAAAGTATGTTCGTTAACTGGTAAAAAATAGTATACCGGTACACATACCACGTACATATACGTTTACACATGTTCAGGAAAACAGCGTATCATAAGTATCATGAGAGAACACACATTTAAAACAATTGACATTTGTTAATAGGAAAACAAGCTCTCGCATTTTTTACTTCGGAGAAGATGGTTTTGGACACACAATGTCCCTGACAACTTCATTGATAAAGAACGGCGCAATTTTATCATAAAGATACCACTGCCTCAGAGGATCAAGAGGTGGGATAACCTTTTTGGAAGGCAGCCTTTCTCTGATCTTGCCTTTAGAAGGTTAAATCTTATTTCCTGAGAGTCAGAGAATTCGCTACAGATGAGAACCCCTGGCTCATCAGACGTGCAGCGAAAGTGGTAGTATTTTGTTATGTTTTTTAAATATTTAAAATAGTTTTCTAAAAATGTCTTCCAGTTCAAAAACACTACCGGCTTTGATGGATCATTTATGCGTTGCGTAAGGTTATGCCCTGACCGAGAAGATGCTATAACTGTGTTAGCAATGTCCTCCATACATTCAGCATCTGATGTGCGCCACTTAAATGTCCACACCCCAAAGTACCAATCCGGTGTGAATTCGGTATGTCCGGGTAACATCATACTTAATGCAACAGACTCATGCAGACCTAAAATGATATGCCAAATAAATAGTATAAATTGTTTAATCCCTTTCACAATGTTGCAACCTTAAAAGATTCAATCCAATATGTCTTATACATTTTGTAATTGATAGAAACAAGCAACCAAAGTGCTTACCAAATATTATAAAAAGTACAATTGTCTCTAAACACTTCACATTATTATACATTGAATATGGTTATATTTTGCAGAAAGACAATTATTGTTTGATTACCTGTCAACACAGTCCACATACAATAGCCAAAAATGGTGTTGGTTTTACTCTGACCCACAACATTGTCAAAGTGAATCTGCATAGTGACTTTGCTTTTTTTAATAAGTAATATAATTTTCAATGTAGATTATTGCTATGAAAACATTTATGAATGAATGGACACATAATTATGTAATGCCCAGTAGCAAAATGTACTAATAATTTTAATTATTTTTTTATTAAAAAATTAATAATAAAAATAGTGTAACTTATATACATCAAGTAACAATTATTAAAAAAGCAAAGCTGTATAAATTAACTTAACATTTCCAATGAAAAGAAAGACACAATATTTTTTTTAATCTCATAATGTATATTTGAGCAAATAATTACGTCTGCATGTTTTTCTCCATTGCCTAAGTGACAAAAATAATGGTGCACCAAACTTGTAAAACAATCTCCACCTTTCCCAGGCATTTCGGACTCATCAATCAGATAGTATGTCTGTCTTACTGTAATATTATTTAATGAACATTACACTACCTTTTTGAAATAAAAACTAGAAAGAAAGTGTTTTTAATACACACGCATACAAGATTTTCACTAAAAAAATATAATACACTTTTATTGTTAAATTACAATTTAACAAAAACACTAAATAATGCAGTATATCAACAAGTGTTACTCTAATAGTAGTGCAATGTTATAACAATTACATCTTGTGCAAATAGATTAAACCAAGCATAACCATAACGTACCTGTTCCTTCAGCGCACATCCTGAACACATGGCACTTTCTTGGTGTTGCAAAGTAGATCGGTCCCACTTTCATAGCGTGATGAGGGTAGTGCACAGACTGGACAAAATCCCTTGAGTAGTGTAGTGTAGCATCTAGTGAACATGGTTCTGCCCCTTAAAATGAAATTCGCCGAATTTAATTATTATATAATAAGTGAATTACAAAATGTATACATATTTCCTTATATATACTGTACATATTTTAATACGTGTTTTCCAACATGTGCAGCACCATATAAATGAATGTTCAACATTTAAGACATCAAAACATGACAAAATTCATAAAGCGCTGGGACAAAGCACAACTAAACCTTATATGAGGTACTTTATTTGTTAGTTCAAATAATTAGACGTAATCTACCGATTACGTCTAAACGTCTAACGTCGTTTTCCTATAGTAAATTAATTTCAACTTATACTTCAGTTTTTCCTGTAAAATCTTTGCTAATGCATAAAATAATCATTTATTAGACATAATTGTGAGCGATTACCTCTTAAATGTGTTAAAAAACATTGTGCTGTTAAACCACTTTTGTACATTTTGATAATACACATACACAACACACGAAATGTATTTGTCGTTTATAGAATTACGTTGAATTACATTGAACGAAATTATTTATTTTGCATAGGTTACACATAACAAATTGTTGTTGCACAACAAACCACATCACTTTTTAGCTTTCTGTACTGAATAAATAAATGAAACCTTTATGTGAATGTTAAAACTACCAGTTGTTTACATCATTAATTATTTGCACAACGCTATGAAATGTATCCTTTAATAAAAAATGTGTTTACTAGCAAATAAGGAATAATACTAAATATCACACTTTGTAAATAATATATGGTAGGTGTTTATTGCAAACCAATACGCCATTTGGGGCCCATGAAAACAACATATTTTAACAAGAAATACACAAAAAAAAACAAAAATGCAAAAATACGCACAGTGCGCGCACTCCCATGCTTACACGCACACACCCGCAAGTAAACGAAACATGCGTAAACGTACATGAACATAATTTAAATGGTGAATAAAGGCCAAGAAGCCCATTCTGAGTGAGAAATAATAATACTCGAAACATAATACTGATAATTGAATAGTTCATTAAAACCGACAAAAGTCTTTGACACTGTATTAATTGACCTACACTATACTAAAATCCTTTACGTAATTTCCCCTTTCTCGTTTAGATGTTCTATCAACCATTTCAACTCTTGTTTATACTCCCTACTTTCCATTTTCATATACTAAATGCAAATATTATATATTTGGTTTGGGGATTTCAATGTCATGTCTGTGATCATGGAGTCAGATTGCAAGACTTAACAAATATGTGTCTTTTCTTTTATTATGCTTGCGGCTGTTTAAGCCAAAACGGGGTTTCCCAGCTGGCACAGTTACTGATATTCGGATCTGAATACTTCACCTTATTCAGTAATACAATGTGCCTCGTCAATAACGCTTGATTAATCAGTGTCGGCTCGAGCGAGTACTACTTAAATGTACCCCGGGAACTCTTAAATATAATTAAATGTTCCCCGGAATATAGAATATAGATATTAGTGGCGTATACATTGTTATTATTAAGGATTTTTGAAGAATTTTTTATATTTTTATATTATAATATAGGAAATTAGAAGGTAGGAATATACATAAGTAAGTAGCCGAATTATATGTCATTTCAAATACGATATAAACAAGGGACCTGCACATAAGGCCAGAGTTGTATTATTTTCTGTTTAACGGGATTTTGTTTTTAAAGTTTGAGTAGGAGAAGGGAAAAAAATATAAATAAAAACTCAAAAAAGTTTCGTAGGAAAAAATAAAATAAAGCATAATAAAAAAATATTTTTTTTATTTTTGGAAGTTACTAAAAACAGTAGAAATAACTACCTGTAAACTTACCTGGTATTGCCAGACAGTGTCCAGTCAGTATAAAGTGTGAGGGATTTCAAAAAAGTTTAAAAACATGAAAAGAAGTTAAATGTTTAAGCAAACTTTTGAGGACACACAAACTGTTGAAAAAGCAGATGGTGTCGATCACAACAGCATACCATGAGCATTCCTGCTCAGATGAGCTAATGGTAAGAACAATTACAGCTAATTAACAGTTTTACAGGGGTCGGCCTAGGGTCAAATTTTAGGGAGAAGTGACTTCTGTCTTGACTGGCATTTTTTAGGGAGAAGTCAGGAGAAATAAGGAGAAGTCTTGTTTTTTTGTTTTATCTTGTAATTATTTGCATAAGTGTTTACCCTTTTAAATTACTGAATACAAGATGTGCATTATGAATCCTGCTTATTCAATTCTCTTTATAGTTTATAAAATAAAAAATCAAGTATGAAGAAAACAACACAATACACAACCCTCTTACGGCATTCAAGTGTGCATGAAAGTGCTTAATATAAATTGTATGTATTTACATACTATACCCATCCACCCCACATTTAAAAAACAGTTGTTGTTTTTTTTTTTGGGGGGGGGGGTATTTTGGTATTATACATAAATATTTAATATTTATTTTGTCTTCTAAATAAAACATTATAATTACCCTATACTCAAATTCCAGTAGAAACAACAATAAAAACATTTACATACACAAGTCTTTGACAATCACAACAGTGTTACCAAAAGACGTCAATTAAACCAATCCCTCAAAAGGCAAGCTGTCAATGCTGGCGGTAGACATCAAAGGTCTTCGATATTGGGGCCGATTTCTAGATGTTAAAAACTTGTAACACCTCAGCAGATGGCAAATGGCCAAAAGGCATTGATCAATACTACGTTACCTGCATCATTCACAACTGTCAGATACAGCATTAATACATTAGCTCCATAGAGGATGCAATGTGTGAAAACTATCGGAGATTTAACTTTATTGGATTATTTGTATTTATTTTTATCGGCTGTGAGGAAATAAATTGTGTTTGCTGGAATTTAAATGGGAGGTTGCTTTACAGGTATTGTTTGTTTATGGATTTACTTAAAAATTAGGGCGAAATGAATTTCATCCGATAAACAAAAAACATGATGTAACACTAACCTATTTTTCGGATGTGTACTATATTCGGATATACTTTTTTTGCCGATAAAATGTTTAGGTTACGCATGCGCAGTTAATTTCCTTCTATATTACATATAAAATAGTTGAAGTTCGATATCAATTTTTACCATGATCAAGCGCATACCCACTATATCATCATACATCATTGGAAAGATAAATGCATAATCTTTTTAAAAATGCATGTCATTAAATTCTATACGTGCTAATTCAAAATATTTACCTTAGAATAGCAAACCGGTTTTGACAGCTGTGCAGATAACCATTTTGGGCTCAAATGGTATGACCTACTTTCAAAGCCGGGAACCATCAACACAAAGAGTAGAGCACAAAAATGGCTTATCTTCTTATTGCTTACAAATATACCTTAAAGTTGATACCAAAACTAACCATTTGCAATGTATTTTACAAATCCTAGGCAGCATGCACTCAACAATGTGTGCTAAGTATCAAACTGACTGCATGTAACCCTAAAAACAGGAGTTCCGGTTTGGGGTTATGTGACCTTTAGACTTCGGGGTGTTTTCAAAGTTATTTGATTTGTAAAAACATCATTGTTTTGTAAAACAGTCAAGGCTAAAATACACTATTAACTTTTTTAGAAGAACACTTTTTGTTGGATGCGGAGACGGAATTCAAGTGTGCATGAAAGTGCTTAATATAAATTGTATGTATTTACATACACTACCCATCCACCCCACAATTAAAAAATTTAATTAATATTGCTATTTGGTAGTCTGTCATTGTCTTTTGTCAAACACTAAACTCCGCGTTCGTTTGATTGTCAATTTCATGTCGCGTAGGTTATACTGCACACTTAAACTTTAAAAAGTTGCAAAAGTTAATTTGTTGAATATCATTATATTCATCCCTTTTATGATCCATAACTTTAAATGTTTACTTTTTAATCAGTAAAAATATTGTTAGTCAGCGTCTTTGAAAGTGACCGCCATGTAAAGTTCAGGCGTGAACTATTTTTCGTCTGTAAGCTAGGTCTCGGCGTCTGATCAGTATTAACATTATTGTTTCTATAATTTAATAGTTATCCTTTGAGAGTATTTGGATGTTTCGCCGAGATACAGCCTAGTCATTTGTTGCATTATATCAATGTTAATATTAATATGAACAGATGTTATTTCTCATGGTGCGTAGTTTCTACTGTCTCACCTATTCATACGCCTTACCATTTGTTAAGTTCGGCGATTGTTTGTTTCACGTATCTATGTTCAGCTGATTATTTGTAAATTCTGCTTTTCGTTAAAGCTGTTCATTTGACCAAAGAGCTGTATATGATGTATTGAGTTTAGATTGTTATATTATTTAAGGAATGGACCTAAGCACACTTTGTTGTTAATAGCCGAGGATTTCATTGGTTCATTTTGTCACGTGGTAACTGAGTCGGAATCTATAAATACGGACTCAGAATTCAGTCTCAGCTTTTTCTTTCTGGAGTTCACACCTCCTTAAGACAACCAACAACTGCGGTATATTCATTACATACACTTATCATACAAAATTTACAGGATGGGAAATATAATGTTCAGACAAATGAGAGCTCCTCCGTTTACTTTTTAATATTAACGCTTCAGTACAGTAAATGTATTTATTATGTAATAACTACAGTTAAGAAGATCCCGGTGCATAGGCTCGGTCCTTCCTCGTCCATTGTGTCCACTTATATTCAGGGACGCCCGCTTGACATATTGTATTATCTATAATCAAATTATTTATATTGAGATAAAACAAATACAGTATTAAATTGTTGAAACTTTTATTTGGCTTCGTTGTTGATGAACCCGAGGGTTTGAAACTCCGGATCGGGGTCAACTATAATCAAAGGGATGGCTATTACTGATGCGTAATAACGGTATACTACCTATGCGAGGTATCCTGACAGAGTACGTGAGGCGGTATACTCTTTACACTGGTGTCAGAAGTGGGATGTCCTTTCAACGACATCCAGCGATTGGACCTACAGCCAAAGACGGAGAGAAGACCTATGCACCGGTAAAACAAGTCTACATACAAGGACCCATGAAGAAGACTTATAAACTAGTTTTGATCAAATTATTATTAATAGTGAAATGTAAGTCTAAATACGCAGCGTCTGTATTGGATATACACGATCTATTTAAGACTGGTTCTTTTGGGTAGATTTTGTGAATATATTGTTCAAATAATGGATTATCTAAATTAAGTATGTTATACGACAAACGGGACGGTTTTAACTTTGAAATTGTGAATTTTCCGTTTCTAGATGTAAACATCTCTAAAGGACCTTCCTATGGTATTTACATTTCGCAGTTGGTACGTTATGCCAGACCATGTTCGTGTATTAAAGATTTTAATGATCGTAATCTAATATTAAATAAAAAATTGCTAAAACAAGGCTTTTTGTATCATAACCTAAGAAATAAATTTGCTAGATTTTACTCTAAGTATGGTGATTTAATTTCAAAATATAATGTATCTTTAAAATGGCATTTAAATAATGGAATCTCCCATCCATCATTTTACGGAGATGTTTTGAAGCGTGTCCGCAAATTAAAATATGTTAAACCAAATGTTCATATTAAACTTTTCAATTTAATTAACTTGTTTTTATCAAAAGGATACGATGCTTATGTACTTAAAAACACGTGTTTGATGGTTTTCGATTCACTATATCTTTCTTCCCTTAAAATGTGGAATCATTAGTGATATTATAGGCATTTTTCACTGTGTAATAAAATTGTGTAATTGTGTCGTATGAACAAATCTGCATGAAAACTACATTATAGGCATTTTTCACTGTTGAATAAAATTGTGTCATTGTGTCGTATGAACAAATCTGCATGAAAACTACATTTGGATTCAAATCGTACATCAAATCATTTCTGTCTTCAGTTGTCAAAACACCTATATACTGTTTGATTCCAATAATGTCGCTTTAATGGAATTACCATTTTTATTCATTTGCTTCTTAATATTAAATCACCTAAACTTGTTTTATTAGTAGCACAGCCCCATTAATATTTTTTTTTAGTACTGCCCCTGGAATTTGTTCACGTCATTATGTCATTATGGATTTTTGTGACGTCATACGACCTACTTTCCCAGTTGTAATCTACATGCATAGGTCATTGGGTTTATAACGTTCCATTTTATTTATATTTTCTCTCTGATAGGCGTTTCTTGTTTGATTTAATTATTTTTATTTTTTTAGCAGTCACATAAACAACTGAGCTATGTAATATGGAATTTTTACATCCATTATTGCTGCCTCTTCCTGTATTTGCGCGATGATTATCTGAGATATTAACTCCATGATGCTATATTCTCCAATCGTTTTCTATAAAGAAGGAATGTAGTTGACAATTGTTAATAGTTTTATTTGATCGTTCGTCAAAAAGTTGTAACTCTGTTTCTCTTGTATCTTCAATGCAATTGAGTAATTAAATAGTAATTAAATTGAATGAGTTTTAATTCCATTTTATTATTGTTTAATTTGAGTTACAATGCTATGACGTTAAATGTTATTTACACTTAAATGTATTATGAATATTGCTGGGCCAAGTGTGAGGTTGAGCGCTCTATAACCAGGTTTAAACCCCCAATGCTTTGCATTGACCGTTCCAAGGCGGTGACCCCAGCTTTATTAATATTTTGTGTTTATGTCGGTTTGTATTGTGCTGTTTTGTACTGTTTGGGCAATCGGTCACTTGCCTTAAATAAAGGACCAACTAAATGTTTTTAATGAAAATTCAATACTGCTCCAGCAGCTGGAGTTTCACTTCTTTATATTGCTGTATATATGTTATGTTTTCTTTATTTCAGGAAATTCAGAAGGATGTCTGATGATTCAGAAATTATTATTAACGATAAACGTGGCAATGATAGGGGCATACCCGGAGACGTGGTTGGGACACATTCACAACCTAATTTGGGAAAACAATGAAGCCATTGAAGCAGTTGAACAATACGAATCCATCATGGAGGGCGCAGATAGGAAACGTCAAACAAACATAAGGGTTATCACCAAATCGGATAGTATAAGTGTTTCAAATGGAGAAGTAAACAGCATTCAAGAAAATATGCAGAAAATCATGACGAGGCTCGACACACTGGAACGACAGTCAAACAGTAGTAACCGCTTTGAAAGTAGCTCTAAGTACAGGAAGATTCGTGACCCGCAGACATACAGCGGCTGCAACCACTGTAAGTCAAAACATCACTACATTCGGGATTGCCCCCAATTCAAACAAGTTAAACAGATGTCGGAAAACTTCTAATCGCTGGCTTGAGTGGCCTAGGGACAGTGGTACATCCAAGGCCAAATCACATTCTAGATCTAAATCATATTGTAGACGAACGAAATGGCACTTTTCACAATCAAGAGATCATGGACCTGTGGGATAATGGCATGTATACGAAATGTTAAATACTAAATGGGACCTTCACGTTCCTTGTAGACAACGGTTCCACAGCATCGCTGATGTCGAAACGAGCATATGATCAGATTGACCACCTACAGAAGCCAAAATTAATTGAGACCCAAAACAAACTGAAAGGTGCAGATGGTAAACCAATCAAGCTGTATGGCAAAATGAACGTCCCTATAATCTTTGGGAAAGACCAAATACACCAACAAATACTGGTGTGTGACATTGTATCAGATGGCATACTTGAACAAGACTTCCTGTTGAGTCATGCAACTGCTATAGATTTCAAAAACTCATTGATCAATACTAAATCATTCCAAATAAAGCGTGGGATAGGAGGGGAGGCAAATGCATCGTGTCGCGTTCTGACGACTGAGAGGAAACACATACCTGGTTCTTCAAAAGCAAGCGTTAATGTTAAAATAGAAAATCCAAATAGCTTATCCTGTCTGGCCCTTGTAACTAAGAACACTGACCTGAGTGAACCGAACGTATTAGTGATAGAAGGTATCATTACAACAACCAGTGACATATTTACTACCCACAAAGCCAATACTGGAGAATAGCCTGTATCCATATTTGAAAATGTTGCAGTCGCCAGATGTGAGTAATATTACGAAACAGACGCTTATGACGAAACAGAAGCATCAAACAGTAACACCTTCAGCTGTAATCGAATTGATGCAAGGGAGTCTAGAGGATTACCAGACCATCTACAAGACTTACTTGATCGAAGCAGTACCGATTTAGAAAAGCATTAAATAGACCAATTAGCAGATGTACTTCTTAAGTATAAAAGCGTGTTTGCAAAGTCAACTGACGACCTTGGACACACTGACCTAGTCCAACACCGAATCAATACAGGAACGGCTGCACCCACTCGCCAGGCTACGCGGAAACAACCACTAGGAAAGCGACCAGTAGAAAAGGACGAGATAGAAAGCATGTTGGCCAAAGGTGTAATTGAACCATCAGAAAGTAGTTGGGCATCGCCTGTTGTCCTGATAAGCAAGAAGGATGTTTCATCACGATTTTGTGTGGATTATCGACGGTTGCACGATTGCACAATAAAAGACGCATATCCCATTCCACGTGTCGATGAATGTCTAGACGCTCTGGCTAACTCGAAATGGTACTCTTGTATGGATCTTAATTCAGGATTTTGGCAAGTTGCGCTTGACCCGGCTGACAAGGAGGAAACTGCTTTCGCGACAGGCTCTGGACTTTATCACTATACGGTCATGCCCTTCGGCCTTGTTAATGCCCCGTCTACCTTCGAACGTCTTAAAAAAACGTTATGAGAGGGCTTCAGTGGGAAGAATGCCTCGTTTACATGGACGACATTATTGTGCCGGCCATGTCATTTGAACAAGGGATTGAAACACTTGAGCATGTGCTGGAGCGACTAAAAGCTGCAAAGCTAAAACTGAAAGCTTCGAAGTGTGTTCTCTTTCAAAAGCAAGTTTCGTTCCTTGGACATATTGTTTCTAAAGAGGGTGTTTCGACAGATCCTGCGAAAGCATTAGCCGTTAGCGAATGGTCCGTTCCTCAAACCAAGAAACAGCTACGAAGCTTTTTAGGACTTTGTTCATACTGCAGACGATTTGTCCAAGATTTTGCACATATAGCAAGGCCACTGCACAAGTTATGCGAAAAGAAAGCAAAATCTTTTTGGATAGCGATTGGCAAACAGCATTCACGGCTTTGCAACAGAAGCTCGTTTCAAGTCCAATTCTGAGTTACCCACAACTAGGGAAGCAGTTCATACTAGACACGGACGCAAGTGAATTTGCCACGGGTGCTGTACTTTCCCAAATGGATGACGAAGGCAAAGAGCGTGTCATTGCATACATGAGAAAGACACTCAATGTGCATGAAAGGGCATATTGTGTTACGCGGAAAGAGCTGCTTGCTGTTGTCGTTGCCTTGAATAAGTTTCATACATACCTTTACGGTCAACGTGTACTTCTCCGTACTGATAATTCTGCAGTCAGCTGGGTTAAAAACTTAAAATTGCCAACCGGACAAATGGCTAGATGGCTACAGGAACTATGTTCTTACGACCTTGAGATTGTGCACCGAAACGAAAGAGCACTCCATTGCCGATGCATTGTCCAGAAAGCCGTGTAAAGTATGTGTCCGTTATTCAGCGAGTCCCGAAGAGATCGGTGAAATAAGCGACCTGGAACAGTGTTACTTGGAACATTCGAGTCAGTCAGTAAGGGCGGTGACAGTTAAATCCAAATCAGTGGATCAAACTCCGTTTTTGCTTCAAAACTGGGAGTCAGCGACGGTCGAAGCGGAACAACTAAAAGATGACAACATTGGCCCCATCTTACGTGCTAAACAAAATTCAAACACAAGACCCGAATGGAAAGATATCCTGGTTGAATCGCCGAAATTAAAAACTTTGTGGAGTCAATGGGAAAGTCTTGAACTTCAAAAAGAACTTCTCTGCAGAAATTTTACAAACGACGCCGATGTCAAGATTCAACTTTTTGTACCAGTGTCACTACGAAAAGATCTTCTGTGTCTTTGCCATGACATACCAACATCTGCTCATGTTTGGTTCAAAAGCACTCTTGCAAAAGTACAAGAACACTTTTGCTGACCTGGGATGCGGCTTGATGTTGAGCAATACTGTCAAACCTGTGATGTTTGTGCTTTCAGAAAGCCAAGTCGGACCTCAAATAGGGCACCATTGGGAAATCAAACCACGGGTGGGCCAATGGAACGTGTGTCAATGGATATACTTGGTCCATTGCCAACGACTGAAAATGGCAATCGGCATGTTCTAGTGCTGGTTGATGAGTTCACAAAATGGACCGAAGCTTTTCCATTGCAAAGCCAAGAAGCGGAAGAGGTAGCAAATGCTTTTCTTAACCAATTCATTTGTAGGTTCGCACCCCGTTGGAAATACCTACTGAGTCCAAGTTGCTTAAGGACCTGTGTGAATTATTAAAAATCAACAAAACTAGAACCACTAGTTTCAGACCCCAGGCAAATGGTACCGTCGAGAGAGCAGATCGGACGATCACGAAGATGCTTTCAGCATACTGCAGTAAAAAACAAACTAGTTGGGATAGTTTACTTCCACAAGTAATGATGGCATATAGGGCGATCCACATTCTACGACTTCGCTGTCACCAAATGTAATGGTGTTCGGGAGAAATGTTGTTCTGCCATGTGAACTGGCAACTGGAGTAGCTGAGAAGAGTGCTCAAACCATAGAGAAATATTCGCTCCAACAGCGTATGAACATTGAAAAGGCGCATGACATAGCTCGCGAACACTTGAAAAAACATTCAACATACCGAAAGAAGTATTATGACCGAAAGGCTAAATTCAGGGACCTACCAGAGAAATAAGCAGTGTGGATGCACGACCCGACAAGAAGAGTTGGCGTTTGTAGCAAATTAAATAGTAGATGGTCGGGCCATTTATGATTGAGAAGCGCATTGATGACATGGTTTACTTGGTTCGCACGTCTCTAAACAAACCACCAAAAGCTGTGCACATTGATCGGCTTTTGCCATATCGTGGCTCCAAGAAACCAAAGTGGATGGTTTAATACATATGTATATGCATCACTGCTTGTAGAATAAAAACACTTGAATTGCGTTACAGATTTTGTTGTTTTATATTTTTGTTTCCGAAGCCGGGTGTTCTTAAATCGGTAGGCCTTCCGTGAGGGTGAGGAAGACCCTTCGAAGTAAGGTGAGAGGACCTTACTGCGTTTGGTGTGTGATCCAAACAATTTCATTTCTACGCGACAACTATTGCATTTCAGGGCCAATAGCTGTGTGGACGAAGGTGTTCATTCGTAAATTGTGTACGTTGAGCACATGGTGATATTACAGTGAAGTGAAATATAGATGAGGACACTCGTTAACGGCGTTGTTTATTATCATTGGTTTGCAAACGCAGATTCAATCCTTCAACGCTAGCAACATGTCCTGGTCTGTACTTGAAACCGAGCCTATCACATGAGTCTTTTAAAATTTATCACAGCTATTCATCGTATAATTTTAGCAATTCCTTAGGAGGACAAATGTATTGTGTCTTCCAGATGACGTTCGAATGCTGGTTTGCCGGATGCGAAAGAATTTTTACAACTCGTGATCAGCTGAGGAACCACGTCAGCAACCACGGGTACCTACGGATGGTCTGTCCGTGTTGCTGCGAAGATGAGAAATCCAAGAGACACATGGTTGACCTCAAGAGACATGTAAGTGAGTGTCACGTCAGGGTGATCGCGGACGATGAGAAACATTACTTCTTACGCGAGAGATGTTGCTTCTTCTTAGCAATAAATCCTGAGGACTACAAGCGTGCCATTGGGATACCGTAGGAGGGCCCTGCCTCAGATTACCTGAAGGATGCCGTAAGGGGTTGGTGTGCCGAGAACCCAAAGGGGCGTTCCATCACGGAGTGGGAGAAGGGTTGGCGGTTCGTCCAACCATATTCCCCGACGAAACCGCAAGTCAACACTATCGTATCCGCGACCATGGCTCAATCATGAGTTCATGCGGTTCTGTGGGTAGGTGACAAGGACTACAGAAGAGTGACCGTATCACCAGTCGTTATCGGGCAGCCATAGAAACGAGAAGCCTTATTTCGGCGGATGGCAGTCGCCCAAACACCAAGCGATCTTCCGCCTTGTATGAACATCTGGACATCTTGCGAGGACGTGCCGTCTCACCGTCTGGCAAGATGTCTAGGTGTTGATATCGGGGATATTGTACTCATCGAAGCCCCCCTGACATGTCCGATTTCCCCACTACCTGAATCACCAAAGATCTCTTTACACTCTCCCCAGAAGTCGCCGCCGAGAAAAGTCCAGAAACGTGATCCTGACATATCCCTCAGTGCCGTTGCCGCCCCGTCTCATAGTCGGAAGTTGACCTTCGAGCAATTGTTCAATAACTTGGAAAGTCCAACGAAGTCAGCAAACACATCATCACCCATATATCATCCGAAGTCTCCTGTGGAAGTACTTACGTGTCAACCGAAGTCTCCTGTGGAAGTTATTTCCTAAGCAGATGGGCATCACCCCCCCTGAAGTCTCTACCCCGTCCACTTCAGGTACCACCATCCACACAGCCCCTCCCGAAGTCTCTTTCCCGTCAACTTCAGGCACCACCATCCACACAGCCCCTCCCGAAGTCTCTTCCCCGTCAACTTCAGGCACCACCATCCACACAGCCCCTCCCGAAGTCTCTTCCCCGTCAACTTCAGGCACCACCATCCACACAGCCCCTCCCGACGTCCCGAACACCAGTCAGTCCTGCACAGAATACTCCCGTGTTGCAGGTCTGGTCCAATTCCTCGCCAGTGGCGCCAAGACAACTACTGATTCCTCCAAGTCCTGGCTCAGTATCGTCTCGGGTATCTTCAGATGTCAACTCTGCAATAAAGGACAGTGCAATGGCCCTACTTTGTTCTGGTGGGATGCCTCTTTTTCCACCAGGCAGACGTGACTGGACGCTGGCTACGCCCGTAGCAATGCCTGTCACTGGCATTTTGAGTACATGGCCCCAAGCCGACTGGCAACAGATGTCCCCAGAAGATAAACTGATGGCGTGGGAGGCTACAGCCTATACGTTGGGCGTTTCTTTCAGCTTTCCTATTTCAAGGAATTACCTCTTGGATGCGTTCCAGTGTCTGGCGCTGCCCGGGTCCCGAAACCCCTCTATAAACTCCCATGAAGCACAGATGCGCCATTTTAATTACATGGCCCTCAGAAACATCGCTGTTGGAAAATCACCTAATGGACCTTGTGACAGCAACATAGTCGGCAGTCTGCAAGCAGCTTCTTCCCTGAGCATGTCACAAGTTGAGGGACCATACAAAACTTTCATCTCTTCGCTAGAAGGCATCCCACTTCGCCTCCATTCTTCGGAGTCTCGTTCAGGAAGTACATCAAGCAGTCTCAAGAAGAAATGAAAATAAATTGTAATTAACTAACATTTAATGCAATTAACTAACATTTAATGCAATTAACTTTTATTCAGTACTTATTTAATTGCATAAAGAAACTTAGGGCATAATAATCCCTAAGCAAGTGTTACAGTGTTAATCTAAAAGTGTATATCTTAGGACATAATAATTCCTAAGCAAGTGCTACAGTGTTAATCTACAAGTGTATATTTAAGAACATAATAATACCTAAGCAAGTGTTACAGTGTTAATCTACAAGTGTTTATCTTAGGGCATAATAATCTTTAAGAAAAAAATTCAGGAGATTTTTTCGGCAAGAAGGGGAGAGTGTAAGGAAAGTTTCCTTACTTGAGATTTGTATCACTCCCGGAAACAGGTGACATTGTGAACATGTAAACATTATAAACATTCATAACACATCGACAGAAAATACCTTGATAGCCTACGGAGGAAGCCAGCTGAATCCACCAGAAACCACCATCGTTTATCCTTTATTTAGCAAATATTGATATGTTTTAGTCTGTCATTGTCTTTTGTCAAACACTAAATTCCGCGTTCGTTTGATTGTCAATTTCATGTCGCGTAGGTTATACTGCACACTTAAACTTTAAAAAGTTGCAGAAGTTAATTTTGTGAATGTAATTATATTCATCCCCTTTATGATCCATAACTTTAAATGTTTACTTTTTAATCAGTAAAAGATATTGTTAGTCAGCGTCTTTGAAAGTGACCGCCATGTAAAGTTCAGGCGCGAACTATTTTGCGTCTGTAAGCTAGGTCTCGGCGTCAGATCAGTATTAACATTATTGTTTTTATAATTTAACAGTTATCCTTTGAGAGTATTTGGATGTTTCGCCGAGATACAGCCTAGTCATTTGTTGCATTATATAAATGTAAATATTTATATGAACAGATGTTATTTCTCATGTGGCGGAGTTTCTACTGGCTCACCTATTCATACGCCTTACCATTTGTTAAGTTCGGCGATTGTTTGTTTCACGTATCTATGTTCAGCTGATTATTTGTAAATTCTGCTTTTCGTTAAAACTGTTCATTTGACCAAAGAGCTGTATATGATGTATTGAGTTTAGATTGTTATATTATTTAAGGAATGGACCTGAGCACACTTTGTTGTTAATAGCCGAGGATTTCATTGGTTCATTTTGTCACGTGGTAACTGATTTGGAATCTATACATACGGACTCAGAATTCAGTCTCAGGATCTTCTTTCTGGAGTTCACACCTCCTTAAGACAACCAACAACTGCGGTATATTCATTACATACACTTATTATACAAAATTAACAGGATGGGAAATAGAATGTTGAGACAAATGGGAGCTCCTCCGTTTACTATATATTATAAACGCTTCAGTACAGTAAATGTATTTATTATGTGATAACTACAGTTAAGAAGATCCCGGTGCATAAGCTCGGTCCTTCCTCGTCCTTTGTGTCCACTTATATTCAGGGACGCCCGCTTGACATATTGTATTATCTATATGCAAATTATATATATATATATATATATATATATATATATATATATATATATATATATAACAAACACAGTATTAAATTGTTGAAACTTTTATTTGGCTTCGTTGTTGATGAACCCGAGGGATTGAAACTCCGGATCGGGGTCAACTATAATCAAAGGGATGGCTATTACTGATGCGTACCAACGGTATACTACCTGCGCGAGGTATCCTGACAGATTACGTGAGGCGGTATACTCGTTACAGTTATGATACTGATTGTATATAAAAAGAAAAAAGTCTGTCTCACAACAAAGAAAATAGAGTAAACGTCAATTGGTGAAGTCTTTTAGGTCACGGTATAAGTAGATCAGGTATGTCATTATAAAATTTACCTCAGGCAAAACTAGTTGCATATGTTTCGAGATTAATTGATGTAACAAAGATTGTATTTACTTTTACGTTCTAGGAAATTGTCATGACGATATTTAAGAATAACTTAAAGGGATATTTATAAATGTTTGCCATCATTATGAATAACGGTTTAATAGAAGAATATCAACACAACGCAGATGAAAATTTACAACGCCTTTCTCAACGAATTAAAGACCACACTACGAAAAGCATAGGTACATCACTGTGTTTTGCTCTCAAAGCATAATGCATGGTTCTTATCGCTGAAATGAAATCAACACCGGAGATTCTTCGAAAAGACACCTCGTGATGCAAAAATGGAAAAATAATTGTGACGTCTAACTATGGAATGATGCAGCGGTTCATCTTATTGACGTGCTTAAATAAAGCATCCGGATTTCAAATTTTTAAATCTGGCACCGTACAGACATCATAGAAAACTACCATAGCTATGACCTTGAAAGAATTTTGACGAAATGAAGACCTCAATGTCCCAAGAAAAACGATGGCAACAGATTCAACAACACAAGAAACGACTACGCGATGACGACAGATTAAACAACAATAACAGAAACAACAACGCGATGACGGTTACTTCAACGACAAAAACAACAGGTACAACAATAACCAGCCTGGATGTTAACCTCGAAACACAGACCAGAGAACCCGACCGCGTAAACTTGACGGGCTTATCTTCTTCACGGCAGCGATACACCCGACTTGAAAGCAACAGCGAATTTTCTACGTGCCATTCACATATTCAGCTTGGCAACGTGCCGATCTTCTTTACGGTAGAACCGACTTAAAAGCAACAGCGTATTCGCCGCAAGAAACATTTTGATGTTCCATCTCCAACTCCCGTCCCCGACGTCCAGCCAGCCAAACGATCAACGCAATTTGACCTGTGATGATGTTACACTCCATTTCCATTGACATTTAAATTGATTAACATTAACTACACTTGTTTATTTCAGCTGTTGTCTTTGAATATCAGTATTTATGTAACATGTTATGCATTTATTTCCTATATTTGTACATTTTCATGTACTGGGGTTAGAATTATTTTATGATATTTTAGGCCATGAATTATAAATTGTTCTTTAAAACTTAAAAGATTTTTAATATCATCATATTTGAAAAATCTCATTATTGAGGGTGGGGTATGTGACGTGCCATGTTAAATATTATATTAAATATTAGTATACAAAATACTATACGCATAAGAAAATTGTAAACAACAACAATTCAATTGGCTAAAATTCCTACTATAAGCAATATCTTACATACAAAGAGACCAGACCAACACAGATGGTAATTATAAATAACGTCAAAACCGACCAGAATAACACACCAAATCAATTAATCATTGCTTATCACGTTAATTTAACATGTATGCGGTATGCAACCTGCAGATTGAATGTTGTATGATTTCATAATAATAGCGGACTACCTTCCGTTTTTGCCTTTCGCATATCATGTTACTTCGCTACATTTGGGCATGTAGTTGTGCACAAGATCCCGTCAGAAATCGACACGTCAGCATTTGGTGTTCCAATCTATATTAATACACTGTTCGGTCACACAAGTTATTATTGTCATGCAGCCAAAAGGCCATTACATTGAACTTACAGTTTAGATTATTTTGCGAACATTGGAAAACGTGTGTTGTGGAAAAACGACGTGTATTCATTCGAGTATGATGGAGTTATGTTAAAGGTTATTTAAGGATAAAAGCTGGGTTAAACAGCTGTGTCAAAAAAAGGACTGTATTTCATCCGAAAAAGATGTACATAGGTACTACACGACTTTCAAAACGAACAGACATAAAAAAAAACGCGTAACATGGCTTGGTGATGAGGACTTCCATTGTAATATGGCAGTGCTATTTACGTGTAAAGGTTTCATGTCATAGTTTCAATCGTTTTGTTTTATACACAATTTCATGAAACACTGAATATATTGACACGATGGAACAAGATTTGTAAATCTAGATTGCATTTCAATAAAGTTCAATATCCTGCCGCATTTAAATAGATAGTTATATAGCTATTGCTGATAATATTGTATAGGTACCGCAACTATACATGTCGCTTTTGATATCACCGAAAGCGCGGGCTCTCGGTAAGTCTAGAGATCCGAAATAAAAGATTCAAATGTTTCTTGTGTGTTCTTGAGTTTCTTGTCAATCAATACTACTAGCTGCAACGAAATTCAATTTATCAAGACACTGAGGTGTAAGCAAATACGTCAATGTTATTGACTCTTACGTCTCAGATATATATGTATCCAATATATCCAATATGAATAATCCTATTGATTTTTGCTCAATACATATAATGAAGAAATTATCAAACAACACAATTACAGTCTAAATTAAGAATAAATATATCATGTTCAATTAGTAAAAAATGTTATCAGTAACATAAGCATAGAATGTTATTCCTCCAATACTCAATATCCTTAAAAATATTTCTCAAAACTCTATTTTGCTATATAACATCTGGCATTTTTACCTATGAAATTTTAACACATGGCATTTGTACCACTTTACTCCGGGCATTTTTACCTATGACATTTTTACCTATCGCATTTTTACCACTTTACTCATGGCAATTTTACCTTTTCATTTTTTACCTCTGGCATTTTTACCGCACAATGGGCACTACTCGTTTATATAACTGATAACATTTTTTGTTGTAAAGCGAAAATAATTTCAAAAGCGTTAAAAACGTTTAAACCATTTGAGTTTCGGTGCTTAATTAAAAACAACTTTATTCTTCAATTATGGATTTAAGCGTTTAACGAATAAAATATTACTTTTCGGAAAACACTTTTTACCTCCCTTATATTGAAATTATTTACCCTTAATGTGAACAATTATTAATACGAAATCAGTCTTTGTTTCTGTATAGTTCTATAATGTTCCAATTTCAGATTAAGTATACAGTTGTGATGTAACGCTGATAAAAGAAATATATTATGTAATTTAAGCTGTAAGTATAATTAGCTGCGTCGTATGATGAAAGGCAAAGTTATGGTTTGAAAGCGGTAAACATTCGAAACTTGAGCGTTTACGCCAGATTTTGAAAATCTCTTTCTATAAGAGTTTGATGAAATGAAAGCATTCTACTAACATTCCTTACATCTACGAACGCTGTTTGAGACACGACAGAGGCTGTTGGTCGTACGGTACAATCGAAACTTGGAGTGGTATATTTATCCACTGATGGAAAGAAAGACAGTCAAAAAGGTTTTGAAAACAGTCTGTAGATAAGAAAAAAATAGTTGTTATTAAATCATATTAATACTAAATTTAGTCATAATATATATTTTTATTAGACAATATTTTTTCAATGAAACGACGATAAATGTAGAAAGAAATAACTTATGTACAATTATGTTCGGCATATATTCTTATTTTGATATCCAGTACATGTACGCGCATATTCACACTGCATATTTGTGTAGGTAGTTTGTTTTCAGTGCGTTTGCTAAATTAAAGCAAACTTAAACCATCATTATTTTGTGACACGTATTTAGATTTAGAAATAATATTTTTCTATTATGGTTTGTTGTCAAATAACCCACAGTAAGGAGTATAGATGCGTAGGCTTTAAATCACAAGTGCGAGGCACGAGCTATTTGATAACACGCATCCATGCTCCTTACTGTGGGTTATTCGACAACAAACCATCATAGAAAAATATTATTTCGATTCTAACACGATTCTGATTTATTTGGTTCAAGCTTTTGGACGTGAACTATATTATTCAATACTCCGCTCTACTTAGTACAAAGCTCACTATTTAGTGACGTCATTGAATTGTTCAAACATATGACGTCGTTTTTATTCATAAATATTTTTCAAATGACGTCAGTTTCATTGAGAACAACAATCGTTGAAGCTAAATGACGTCACGTTTATTGATGCTTATGAAAAGCTGACATGCTTTAGCAAGGTGCCTGTAGCACGTGACTTTTTCGGCTATGTGTGGGACAATCGGATGTCAACAAACCATCGCTTCAGGTAACGTTTTTGATAATTTCTTCATTAATTCAAAACCGTTTTCAAAAAATAAAGTCGAGAGCCCGGTCATTGTCAAAATACACAACTGTGTTAAGTTTGCGCAAAATTAGTTTAGTATTTTTTCCAAAAAGTGCAACCGCGCATTTGAAAAGACACGAATTGAAATGATATGTGTGGTATATATTTTATTCAATCAACAAAAACGTTCATTATAATATTGTCAAAGGTTTAAAAAAAATAGGGCGGACATTGTAATTCTTCATAGAGAAGCTACATACATTGTATGTTTGCACAAATACTTCTGATTCGGAGTGTGTGTTTAAAAATGCAATAATGCTATGTGTAGGTCACGTTTTTGAAATGCTATGTGTGGTATACAAACTAAACTAGAGAATCGAAAGATTGACATAAACATCAATAATATTTTAAGTCTGTCTAAATAACAAAAGTTGGTCAATAAAACATTGTTGGTACTGTTTTGCGTGCTTAAAATATGATAATCACGACGTTCATATTACTCAAAATTATCATGATTGTCGATAATTTATATTCATATTTTTTACTTGTAAAATGACATTTGTTTGGGAAAAGTGTGGTAGATAGGTCAAAACACAGTCGGGAATCTCCAAACACAAAGACACCCACGCACGGGAAGGAAAATATTTCTGTTGCGGCAAACCTTTTATTGTGAGTTTCTATAAAATTGATTGTTACAAAATGTTAAATTTTCAGTGAATTGTTACTTCCAAGTAAGGCACTTGTTTAATACACACAATCGTAAGGATTGTTTGTGCAAGGTGTCATGTGAATATAATTGTAACAAATTACAAAAAGTGTTATTGAACTTATGGTTGTGTGCTTTTTATCAGGAATGTGTCAACATATTAGACCGTAACGAGAGTTATTAAATAAGCATAAAGAGATAATACAACATTATTTAAACAAATAGACAAACGGATCAATAACTTACTTTTCTGTTAAATCATGTATTCGTATCTAAATCCTATTGAGCTATCTTATATATCACGCATGACAATTTTTTTTTTTTAAGTTTTACAGTTTATTTCATGTGTATTTTGTTCTTTTCAGGGAGATAAAAGTATTTGGAAGCACCTTCAAGAGACGTACTGATATCTTGATCAATGAAAAGTTGTCATATATAGTTAATGTTTAAAAGTTTAAAAGACTTTTTGTTTTGTCACCAAGTATTGCAGTGAAAGAAAACAATCAAAGTACACATTAAATATAAATTTGACAATTCAACAAATTGAACAGCATGTATTGTTTATTACTTGGTGCGGTGGTAACAAGATCTTGCAGCCCCTTTCATGACCGGGTCGAATGAGTATTTTCATCAATCATCTTACACTATTTTCCGTTATTCAGATTTAATTTGAAATTGAGTTCATGAAGTTTTAATACAATAAATGTGTTTGTTGGTATAATAAACCCCCAAAGCCAAGACTTTTTTGCGATGATCATTTGTTACGTGTTAATTAGATCATTCATATGTTTGTATAGCAAGTTTTGTTACTTTGCGAATACTGATGTACTTCTTTATGTACTTGGTGCTTTAATTTCTATTGTAACATGTGCATGCTGGTTATAAAGCAATGTTTTTATGAATGAAGTGTTTATTTTGATATACTTAAGATATTCATATGGAGATGATATTGGAAACTAAATGAACTTAATAGACCACAAACAATCATCATTGGATTTATATTGTTATTTGTTATGAAACAATTGTTTTATAAACATATATATTCAGATTTTATATTCATCTAATCAATATCATTAATAACATAGATACAAAACACATAAATATACACAAATATCAATACACACACTTTGTTTTGATTATGCCAAAATACATATTAAATGGTATGTTTGCATAGTTAGTTGAAATAGCTTCCGTTAAGATCACAGAATGAAGCTGGGTCCTTTTCTGTCACTGTGGTTTTGATAATTAACTTGCCGCATAACACCTTCCGTGTGGTTTGATGGTGTTCCTCTAATTCTAACACAGCTTCGCGCCTTTAAACGTTACAAATCCTTCGACTAATCCTTGTCAAGTCTGAAAAACAACAGAAGTAAAACCCATTTTAAAGCACGTGCTTTTACTTTCTTTGTCATTCATTTATAAAAAAGGACCGAATTTAATAATCAGGCAGAAATATCAATCATGATATTCATTTAAAGACAATAAGTAAAAAAAAAAGAAAATATTATAGATCAACATAACGTGTTTGTTAAAAAAGACCATTGGTTGGATAACAATTACGCAGTGTATTTTATTTAAAATTTATGTTCAATTAAACATAAATTGTTTAAACATTACACAATTACTTCAGTATTCCATAATGTAACATTTGGTTAATTTGATATATTTTTAGTACAGACTGAAGTATATGTTTTAGATTCTTACAAAACTGTGTTCAGATTAAATGCAGAGCTGACGGGAAAATTCTTGCATACCACACATAGCATTTCAAAAATGTGTCCCACACATAGCAATATTGCATTTTTATACACAGACTCCGAATCAGATGCGCAAAACATACAATAAATGTAGCTTCTCTATGAAGAATTACAATGTCCGCCCTATTTTTTAAACCTTCAACAATATTATAATGAACGTTTTTGTTGATTGAATAACAAATATACAACACATAGCATTTCACTTTGTGTGTTTTCAAACACGCGGTTGCACTTTTTGGAAAAAATACTTAATTAATTTTGCGCAAACTTAACACAGTTGTGTATTTTGACAATGACCGGGCTCTCGTCCTTTTTTTTTGAAAATGGTTTTAAATTAATGAAGAAATTATCAAAAACGTACCTGAAGCGATGGTTTGTTGACACACATAGCCGAAAAAGTCACGTGGTACAGGCACATTGTTTAATTGTTTTCTTAATTACGTTTCCTTATAAATAACATTCTTTGTAGGAGTGGTTATGCCACTTATCAACAAATATACAATTTGTTTATTCTTAACATTTATATACATGCTATATTTATTACATTTCTTTTAGAGCGGGTTTTAGCACGTGCATTTTACTGCAATATTTTCTTTATTTATTCGGAACTATTTTCGAAACATTAAGCTCCGCCCATAATTTATTGCAAAATAACCCACACTTGATTTCCTTCTTTTTCTATAGAAATCAAGTCGCGTGCTATGTTAGAATTTTAAATATAAACAACAAATTAGGAATTCATAAAATCAGTTAATTTGGCAGTAAATCCACTTTTTCCATAACAGTGGCTAAGTGCCTGTGTATTGAGCTGATAAGATAGGGAACACCACAGCAGGTTGCTAATACTTATCGGAAAATTCTTTTTACCTCACTTTTATCGAAATTATTTACCCTAAATGTAAAAAATCATTGATAAGGACGCAGTCTTTGGTTCTGTATAAATCTTTAATGTTCTAATGCAGACAAAGTATACAGTTGTAAAGTGACTTTGATAAAGGAAATATATTATGAAATTTTAAGTTGTTAGCTAAATATGCTGCGTCGTATGATGTAAAGCAATGTTATGAGCTGCAAGTCGTTACCGTTCGAAACTTGAGCGTAGTATTAATTATGTTAATTTTTTTTATTATCTGAATCAAGAAATATTATTTGGAAATGCAGAAATCAAGTGAAATTTGATAAAAAAAACTCTTTTCCCCTTCTGATCTTATTTGTAAATTTATTAACAGACTAAAGTATCGAATTTTGTTAGATTTTAGAAGACCTAAATTTGAAAACTTTGATCGTGTTTGGGGAGATTATTGTGATGTTAACAATGGACCTGTTGAATTTAGAATGGATCTGAATCCATTAATTTATGCTAATATTTAATATGTTATTATTTGCTGAATGTTCTTCTGCTGTTTGCGTTTTTTTCTCTGATTTCAGGATGACGACTGCGGGACCGTTGGTTGTTGTTACTCGAGTTGTCGTCCTGGATCGGAGAGAGAACGTGATAGTGTTTATAGTGCAGTGTTTTTGTGTTCATTGCATTTGTGAATTGTAACGTGTAAAATATAAATCTTTACATCATCGCTTTTATCATCAGTATTTTTATGAATCATTTCAATCATTGTTTCATACATTGTGTAACCCAGTGTTACGCTCATTTCATTTCACTCATTGAATTTCATTGTCACTCATTTTTCATCACTATGTATTTCGACACACCATTAACACATATTCAATCATGTAGGTCATAGGATACTTGACTAATATTTCCTCAAGTAAAGAGATTGTCTGTTTTCTTTAAAAAAATACTTTATATTTATTGTCGCACTTTCTTCAGGCTAATCTGTGAGGTGGGGCTGAGGCGGGTTGGTGGTGGTGCCGAAGGCTATAGACGCGCCTCAGCTCTATCTCCCGGTGCAGCTGTAGACTTGTATTTATTTTTTGAAGTTTGTTGTGGGCTCTCGCGGTAAGTTCCCGTGCCTGAACTGAGGGAGCACACAGGAAGCGATTTTTGTTTGTATAATTTCTTAGTAATAACAGTATTACTATTTTTCCTCATGTGCATTCTCACTTAGGTGTGTGACATATTTTTATATTTCTTAATTAAAAATAGACTTGAAAAATCTCTTTTTTTAATACCCGCTCATTTTAAGGAGGTGACTTATTATTTGTATTATTTAATTGCTTCAATAATCTTCTAAATGGTACTTAAATGTTAATAGCAAATATGCGCGCAGACGCAGTGAAAGACAGTTTTTAAAAATATAACTTCATTTTAAGCGTGCAGACGCTATGGGAAAGACTGTTTATAATAAATTATTATTTGGTGTATTTAATACATGTTAAACAAGTTTCTCTTTAATTAAATAGTCACCTAGGGCGCTCTACACCCCAGGGTACGATTTAATGATTTTTTATGAAAAAGAAAAATTGAGCGTAGTACGCTCATTACAACAGCGAGTTTACAAAATCGCTAGCATAGTCTCTTTTCTACCTGGTTTAAATCTTTTCAACAATATTATCGGTTTTTCTATTCTAACACTAATTCTAACACGGCACGTGCCAAATTTCATATTAACAAAGAAGAAAATCGTCCATGGGTTATTCTGCAACAAATTATGGGCGGAGCTTATACACTGAAAGCACGCGCTGTAGCTAAACAAAACATGCCGATACATTTTCCACCAGCAGAAATGAAATGGTTTTTTTCCATCCAGTTTGGCTGTTATTGACGGCGGAGATCTGATCGACAGAACAGCCGAAAGCTATTTTTATGGGCGGAGCTTCACATAAAATAGTATGCAAGAAAAATAAGATACATTCTATAAATCTTCAGTAAAAATCGTATTAGAATCGAAATAATTCGTGTACGTTATAGTTTGTTGTCGAATAACCCACGGCCGGAAGTTTAGATGCGTGGTTTCAAATCACTCGTGCTTCGCACTCGTGATTTAATCCCTACGCATCTAAACTTCCGGCCGTGGGTTATTCGACAACAAACTATAACGTACACGAATTATTTCTTAAATCATGGACGCCGCCATCTTTTCTTTTTCCTGACAACCGGAGTTATAAACTAGAACATAGAGTTAAAAATAGAAACTATAAATATTAACGGATTTCGATCCAAACAAAAACAAACTTTTATTAAAGATTATATTTCAACTAACAAAATAAACATATTATGCATACAAGAAACACATGTAGATAATTACAAAATGTTGAAACAAATATAAAATTTAATATCAACAGAATACTTTTATGTTTAGAATTTTTCTAATAACCGCTCATGCGGATTTTGCATAATCGTTACTGATACGAATGTTAAATGTCCTAAATTTCAAATTGATTTTGATGGCCGTTTTATTTCCTTAGATATAGAATACTTGAATGATTATTTTAAAATTTGTAATATTTATGCACCAAATAAACCTGGTGACAGAAATGATTTTTTCGAATCAATAAAACAATATTTAGTATCATCAAAAACAGTAATTATCTTAAGAGAATATATATTAACTTCATTTTAAATCCAAATTTAGATAAAATAGGAGGAACATTAATTGATGCAATTAAAGGTTGTAAAGTTTTTTAACAAATTATTAATACATTTAAAATACCAGATATTTACAGATACATGAATCCTGAAAGAATAAGTACTACTTGGAGTAGAAAATGCTCAAATGAAATAATATCATGTCGTTTGGACATAATTTATATTCAAAACGCACTCATTGAAAATTGTAAAAGTGTAGATATTATTCCATGTCCATATTCAGACCATGATTTTGTTAGTTTAATTTTAAATTTTGATAATATCAATTACACAAATAATATTAACATAGGAAATTCATATTGGAAATTAAATAATTCCATTTTTGAAGACAATGATTTTGTTTCTTCTTTTGAATTTTATTTTTAATTTGTCAGTAGATTTGAATCTATAACGTTAGAGTGGTGGGATAATTTGAAAACACTTATTAAAGATTTCTGTATTGATTATAGTAAGTCAAAAAATAAACAATCTTTTGATGAAATCAAAATGCTAGTTAAACAATATAAGCATTGTATTGATATTTCTGAAAAAGTAGATATTAAAGATAAATTAAATAAACTTCAAGACAATTTATATAAAGGGGCATATATAAGAAGACAAGTACATATTTCAAATAACAATGAAAACTCTAGTGCATTTTATCATAACAAGGAATTTAAAAATGGTAATAACAAAATTATACACCATATTATTGATGGTGGAGTTGATAAAAAAATCAGCTGATGACATTTTAAATTCTTTAAATACATTTAATAAAGAACTGTATACAGAAGAGCAAGTAGATGTAACCTTAAATGATACATTTTTTTTATAATTAACCTCAAGTATCAAATGATGATAATAATATGTCAAATAACCCCTTATCATTAAATAAAATTAAATTAGCTTTAAAAGATATGGATCACACTAAAAGTCCAGGTAGTGATGGTTCAACTTCCTTTATTTACATTAAGTTCTTCCATTTATTTGGCTATATTTTATTTCAATTATACAATACATGTTTTGATTTAGGCCATATGTTTGAATCACAAAAATTATCTTATATTACATTATTATGCAAAGATCCAAATAATAAAACATCAGTTAAAAATTAAAGACCTATTTCTTTTTTAAATATTCATAGATTTTTTTTTTCGAAAATAGATTAGGTAAGGTTTTAGACTCAATCATTGGCATTTCCCAAACATGTTCCATCCCAGGTCGCACTATTTTTAATAATGTACATTTATTTAGAAATATTATTGATTATGTTGAACAAAAGAATAATAATGCTTGTTTTATTTTTATCTAGATCAGGAAAAGGCGTTTGACAGGGTTTCCTGGTCCTACTTATATAATACACTTGTTTCATTTGGCTTTTCTGATACATTCGAAACATGGATAAAAAATTTATATCAAGATATTAAATCGTCTGTAATTGTAAATGATCATATATCTGATCCTTTCTGATTATTTCGTTCAGTTCGTCAGGGCTGCTCATTATCACCTCTTCTATATGTACTCTGTCTTGAACCCTTTGCCAATGTCATCCAAGATGATAAAAATATAAATGGTATACAAACACAAGGAAATAAATTTTATATTAAAATGTCCTTTTATGCAGACGATAATACTTCTGTTTTAACTGATGACAAATCTATGTATTATTTCTTCAATCATGTTACTGATTTTCAAAAAGTATCTGGTTCAAAAATTAATAACAATAAAAGTTGTGGCATGTTTTTAGGAAAATGGAAATCTAGATCAGACCATCCCTTTGGCATTTCTTGGGTGAAAAATTCTAAATTATTAGGCTATAAATTTGGACAATTTACAATTTAACAGATGACGATATTTTCAACAATCATTATATTAATTTTTCGAATACATTAAATTTGTGGTCAAATAAATTTAGATCTTATAATGGTAAAAGTGCAGTTTTAAATACATATGTAATCTCAAAAGTCTTATATTTTTTCCAATGTCAAACAATCCCCAGTCATTATATTAATATGATACAAAAGAGTTGTTTTAAATATGTATGGGGTAGTGTTTATGAGCCAATTGCTCGAAAACATTATATTTAGATTTAGATGAAGGTGGCCTTCGTGTACCTAACATACAGCAAAAAAATAACGCTTTTTATCTATCACATTTATTTAAATTGTTAAATGATTATAAAGCTCCATGGACATATTTTGCAAGATATTGGATTGGTATGCAACTTAAAAAATTTAATCCATCTTTGTTTAGTAATAATGAACCTCATAGTGAATTTGTACCATCATTTTATTTGGAATGTTTTAAAATATTTACAAAGTTTGTAAAAGAGGTGAAGACTGATAATTTTATGCATTGGAATGTCAAACAAATATATGCTTCTTTAATTAATCCTTATAAGGAATATAATCCTAAATGTCAAAAGGAATTCCCTTTAATTAATTTCAAAAATGCATTTAAAAATATTTTTTCTACAGAAGTTGAACCTGACTGTAGAAATACGTGTTTTAAATTAGTACATTCAGTCTTGTATGTTAACAAATATTTATATGACAAAAATTCAATAAAGCCAGTAAAAAATGTACTTTTTGTATAAGTGATGAAACATTGCAACATTTATTTTCAGACTGTATAATGACCAGCCCTTTGAATAAAACTGTTCTATTTTTAATGGACATTCTGACCATTGAACACATTTCTATTTCATCTAAATGCTTTCAATTCTTTGATGTATATAATTCAGATGCTGAATTAAAATATGTGTATTTAGTATTTTTGTCGGAGTCACGGTATATTATTTGGAAATGTAGGAATTTAGTAAAACATGAAAAAATATTGTTGTCTCCCTTAGACTTAATTGTTAAATTTATCAATAGAATTAAGATCAGAATGTCATTAGATTTTCACCGTTTACCAAATGATTTCTTTTATTTATATTGGGGAGGGTTATGCCAAACAACCATTGAAAAAATATGTCATCATAAAAAACTAAAATACAAACATTACTTAATTTTTTTATAAAAATGTACTTGTTTTCTGCTGTTTGCTTTTTCTCTCCGATTTCAGGATGACAGCAGAGAGGATTTGGAAAGCCGGTGCTCGGGTTGTCATCCTGGGTCAGAGAGAGAGAGCAACAGAGTGTTTAGTGTTTTGTGTCATTTGTGTGATGTGTTTTTGTATTGATGCATTTATATATGTTTCATAACTGTAATCATCAATGATCCTATGAATCATTTCAATCATAATTTCATATACTGTGTAACCCGGTCTTGGGCTCATCTCATTTCATTCATTGAATGTCATTATCACTCATGTTTCATCACTATGTATATACGCCATACCATTGCCTCATTTTCACTCATGTAGGTCATAGAGAATTGTACTAACCTTTCTTGCGTATTGAGTTTCATTTCAAAAAACATATTTAATATCATACATGCTTTTTTAGACTTGTTCAGACTTAACTGGATGATGGGGTTGAGGCGGGTGAGTAGTGATACCGAAGGCTGTCACGTGCCTTCACTCCATCATCCAGGGCAGCTGTAGACTTATAATTTTCATGTTCCTGGCGGACCATCGCGGGAAGTGCCCGTGAATGACCTGAGGTGGTTCTCCGGGAACCTCATTTTATTTTATTAAAGTGTTTTCATTTAAAAATACAACCTTATATAGGGATGGAAATTAGTGGTTGCCCTCGAGCCCGGGGCCAGTAAATTTTGGCCTGGGCAACTCAAAATCAAAAGTTAGTAGTCCGGATGGGCAACTTGCTTTTTAAGCATAAAAAAATTTAGTGCATTTTACTCCTATACATATGAGGTCGATTTACATCGACAGATTTCGTCTAATTATTTTGATTAAGTGCATTTAAACATTTAATGAAATTGGCGACTGTGAGTTAATAATAAGTTTAATAAAATTCATTTATCAAAGCCAATAAAATTATTTAACTCAGACTTATATTAGGACATAATACACATACAGTTTGTTAATAAAGCAATGATGTTGTTTACTTATCTTTTATTTTATTTAAAAAAATCTTATATACACACAACCCTACATGTACATCGTACTGGGCTCGTTAGTCTTTACCTGGGCAACCAAAATACTAAAGATGGTTGCCCATGTGGGCAACCAATTGTAAAACGTTAGTTTCCACCCCTGTTATATGTTTCTTTTGTTATTTTTTATCATTATTAAGGAAGTGAGGTTACAATACTCTTTTTATAAATGGAAACAAACAAACTCAATACAAAATACTCATATAGACCCGCTTTAATTTAGGAAGGTGACTTTTATCTGTTAACAACTTTAAACTTACAATTCTCTCTGTTTTCAATAACATCATATACATATTGTCACGAGCCGAGCGGTAGCTGTGATTTTACTTCAGTTTCTTTAACTTTTCCAAACTTGAAGCTTTTATTCAAGTTTAACATGGAACTAAAATGGACTCTGATAAACAGTAAACTAAGAATAACATTTTGCCTATTCAGTTGTTTTAAAATTGTCAAAAAAATATACAAACTCAAGATTTATAACCTTTCTAAATTTTATTCATTCATAACGAATAAATAAATAACAACTTTCAATATATATATTTCTTAACAGACAGATTAATTTTCAGACATTTACATTATAATACAGCAATATACACGTACATGTGTCATGTTAAGTATTTGCACTTTCTATTTTATAATGTTCTAAAAAGATGACAAATGCAATTTTTAAGTATTTATAAAATTCAGTCTGAATTTTAATAGCTAAGTCTTATTGAAAAATGTATTTTAAATGCTTATATAAGAAAAATAAAATAGGTCTCACACCTAGGAAAACAAAGTTCAGAGTCCTCGAATGAGAATTTTCAGTGCCTTTTATACTCTCCAAAAGCGCACACATAACGTTGTGCAATAATAACGTAAAAGCGCACATATGAATTGTGCACAAAAAGCGCACAAACAACGAGCAGTAAAGCGCGCAAGAGCGCACAATAAAATTTGAGCGTTCTTGACACGGTAAATGTCACTCATATTAAAATGATATTTCTGACGATATTACAATGAAGCAGTAGTCAAATACATATCAATTAAATCAATAAATCATTTATAAAGATGACTATTACCTTTTTAAACAATTTTTAAGAAGGAATATGAGTATTTAACAAAAGATATTGTATGACGAAACTGTCAAAATACTGTAGTCAGTGTAAACTACCCAGAAGGCACTTATGTCAGCATCAGGAAATCAACTTCCTGTTTATGCAAAAATGGCTGCCACATTAACAGACGTTTAAACAATGAGACTTTTAAAAAGGATATTACAAATAATAAAGAAGCGCAAAAGGTAGGCATCGGCTGTTATCAGCTCTCACTTCCACACAGCATCCAATAAAAGCATTAAATAACAGTGACATAGTCATTTAGATGCAAAACATAAACGGTAAAAATGAACAATGTACATGAACATAAACACATGTTTTCATAAACAATCTAGGGCATGACATTACCCCTCCTTCAATTTTAAAGGTCCTCCTTTAAATAATTAAGTAATTAAAAACTTGTACTTTAACTCTCTAACAGTTACAATATCAGTAAAACTGTAATATATAAAAAAAATAAACACTTTGTACAGTGTGATTTAGAGCATTTTTTAAGGTACAACACTTTGTACAGTGTTATGTTTCACTGCTTAAAGCACAAGAACTACCATACAACAAAATGCTGTAAAAACAATCACAACAAATTTCAATTCTATGTACAATAATAAATTATTTGAGATCAGAGAAAGTCAATATAAATAATGTGATGACTAGACTTCCAATTTGTACAAGTAAACACAATGTAAATAATTTAACTGACTGTTCAGCAATATTTTTACATACAACAAAAAAATTACTCTCAAGAAAATCTTGAATACCATATTTCAACTTGAATACCAAAGTTAATTAGTCAACATGTATTCACTTGCAAACATTTATACTTAAATAATTATTAAACCTTCTAAACAAAATGACTAGATAATTTAAAGCACTAAATGATACAATCCTGAATATGCAAAGCTTTAAAAGATGTTATTCAAGGTTTATTGTAAGTGAAATGACAATGTTTCAATGTTTCAGACAACTAATACATACGACGATGCACGAATCTTCTGTCGCGGTGGTTTTCCTTGTCATGTCTGTCCCTCGAGTCGTGATTTCTTGGGCGCAAAGGAGAACGGTCACGGTGCTGGTTGTATCGGACGGTAGATGTTTCAGTTGCAGAATGGTCAAGACGGTGATGGGTGTTGCTGTGGCTGTAATCCGGATGATGATATGTGGGTGGGGGACACTCAGCTGCTGGTTGTGTGGGTTGGTTTTGACTCCTCAGGATGTCAGTGAGGTCTGCCATGCTCTTTGTGAAGTCACAATTGAAGCGATACTGCTTGTTGATTTCTGTGTGTATATTTTTCAAGTTGTTATTGATGTCTGCCAACACAGCCATTAGTTCATTGTGTCTTTTAACAGAAGAGTTGGATGAGACTGATGATGAAGATGATGAAGAGCCAGATGAAGAGCTGGAGTCAGATGTTGTTTCAGGGGCAAGAGCACGACATTCTTCGATGGTTGGCAGAGTGGTCAAAGGATCTTCTTGGTCGATTATGGCTTGAGGTGCTTCTGTTTGTGCGGTGTGAGATGGTGGGAGGCTGGTCAGGGTTAGTTGATTTGGTGCTAGCGTTGGGGTGTTTGTTGATGTTCCGATGACATTGATCAGTTGTTGCAGGGGGCCTATGCATTCCGAGAGGTTGACGTAGGTGATGGGTTGAGGTTGAAATGTCTGAAGAGGAGTAAGTCTGGACGGTTGTGCTGGAGAAGATTGCTGTAGGAAAGGAGACAGTGGCCAGTTGCTGACAGGACTCAGGTCTGGAAGCACAGACTGTATGGCTTGAGACAGAATGTCAGGCTTCTTGGAGATAGAGAGCCAATGGCGTTTGCTTTCTTCAGCAGAAAGGACAGCAACATCCCGGTCAGTAATGAGATATGGAGATTGATTACTGACAAGGAACTCTGGACTGTCAGGGATGTTTTTCTCCTGGAGCACAAGTGCATGACGACGGAAACTGTGAACATGCTTTTCCAGTTCTTCGCGTTTGAAACATCTGAAGAGGCACAGACGACAGTAGTATGGAGCTTGATCCAGACTCATGTGCTCCTTCAGGAAATGGTTGTACACGCGGTATTTCGCCTCAATGTACACTTTGTCCATCCGATGGTAGCATTTCAGGCACTGATAGGCGCGACGACGTTGACTACTGGATGAGAATTGAGACATGATGGAAAGATGATTGGATTGTCGACTGAAAATGAATAACAAGCATGTTGTTACTTTTCTTCTGAAACATATTTTTAGTCACATCACATCACTTACAAATAACTGTTCTCCACTTATGTCTTTGGATTATGTATATTTCCTTTCGCCAAAATTAAAATTAAACAATAAATAAATAATTGATTTCGTTCAAATTCTGATGAATTTAACACCCAATTACACTGAATCATTTCACTGACGAAAATTCAAATGCAAAATATCAACAACGCTCAAATTCACTGCTGTGCTTTCTGTTGCACTGTTAACTTGATAACAATTATTTTGTCAGACTCAAAACCCGTGCTTATTCTTAATCATTGCATTTTATCAATCGGTTCCCGGCTCATTGCCCATCACACATGGTGATTCATTCCCGACCATACTTAAGGTCAACCTTTCCCTATTCAATACCGTGAATACCCGTTCTTAAGACTTTAAACAACTCTCTGACATTTTAACTTCACAACTTAATCATGCCACAAGTTAACTATACATCTCTTCTATAACAGAATCACATTAGCACTATTCCATCACAAATACTGTTTTCTTTTGTTGACATTACTTATAACAACAATTACAAGAGCTGATTTTTTTTTCCATAACTATGTATCCATTGTGATTTTTGAGGTGCAAATACTTTTACAGTTTTAAAAATACACATTTTTAAGACACAAATAAATAAACAATATAATCTTTTTCTCTGCATCATCTAATGCAATGAAGTTCAAACAATCTTGGTTTACACTCATGTACATGACTAAAACAAATGTTATAACTGCACACAAAATATATTAAAACACAATATGAAACATCATGGTTTAAAATTTTAACTTCCGTTGTTCTTTCAGAATCCATTTTGGTACTTGATCTCCTTGGTATGGCTTGAGTTTATTATGATGAACAATTTTTTCATTTCCTTGCTTGTCTAGTTGTAACTTGAAATTCACTTCTGAAATTTTCTTGCTCACCAGAAAAGGACCATCGTATGTTCGTTCTAACTTCGGTGCTATTCCAGGCTTTCTTGCTTCATTGAGATACCAAACAACATCACCAGTGTTGTAAATGTTTATTGACACTCTTGCATCATAAATTGCTTTGTTGCGCTCGGCAGCAGTCCCAAGGTGATCCCTTGCTACCTGATGTGCCTTTTGAAATCTTGACCGCAGCCAGTCGACATAATCTCCATACGATGTAATAGTGTTGTTGTCGCATGTTGTTGTGCTACCGAACACCAACTCTGATGGTAAACGGACTTCTCTGCCAATGGTAAGAAGGTTTGGGGTCAAAGTGGTCGACTCACTAGGTGTGGCTCTATATGCTCCTGCGAGGCATCCTAGATTCTTATCCCATTGGTCTTGTTCTCCACAAAGGTATGCCTTTATCATACGCACCAAGGTCTTGTTAAAACGCTCTGTTTGACCGTTGCACTGTGGGTTTCGTGGACTGGTCCTTATCTTTCTTATCTCCAGCATTCTACACAACTCCTTGAAGACCTTGCTCTCGTAGTTTCGACCTTGATCGCTAAGGATGTTTAGCGGACAACCCCGCCTTGAAATGTATTCATTGAGAATGCAAGATGCGCACGTCTCTGCGCTCTGATCAGGTACAGCTATTACTTCAACATATTTACTGAAAAGATCAGTTAGCACCAGAATATATCTGTTACCCCGGTCTGTGAGCGGCAGTGGACCAAGATAGTCTGTTGCAAGCACATCAAATGGTGCACCTGTTGTAATTGAACCCATAGGCGCTCGAGGTGTCTTCATTGGCTTTTTGTTCGCAGCACATGTGTCACACCTCTTAACATGCAAAAGGACATCAGTCTTCATTGCATACCAAAAATACCGTTGCTGAATTTTCTCTAAGGTCTTGTTAACACCCAAATGACCTGAAATTACAGAGTTGTGATGTTCAAAAAGAACATCAGTTTTCATAACAAATGGAACAATAAATTGCAAGTGCTCATCAGTTTGGTTCTGTCTTATGAATTTCTTAAATAATAATCCATCTCGAACAAATAAAACATCCCAGAGAACCCAATAGTGTCTCGAAGCTGGGCTGAGTGCTAAGATGTCATTACAGCTGGGCCTTTTGTTTGTTTTTTTCGCCTCCAAAATACAGCTTATATCTGGGTCAAAAGATTGTAACTTCTGAAGGTCTTCTAATGACTTATTGCATGCCCATGGTACAAAGTTTGGAAGCTGAGTTTGAAGTCCTGAACTTTCAGGCTTGTCTTCCATTTGTTTTGTTGACCTTATTGGTTGGGTATCGCACGTTTGCCCTTTGCAGGTTGCCTTTACTCCCGTCAAACAATCATTTAAAAAGTCTTCATGAACCATGTCTTGTGCTTTTTTTGTGCACTTCTTACACGGACCACACTTTAGAGGCGCATTCATGTCTTCTAAATTGCATTTGCAATCTCTTGGGTTTCTACACCTTGATAAGGCATCGCAGTGACCTTGCTTGTGTCCTGGTTTGTATTCAACAGAAAAGTCATAATGTGACAAGATTTCAATCCATCTTGCAATTTTTCCTCTTGGTTCCTTAAGCTTGAAAAGCCATTTTAATGCTTGATGGTCACTTCTCACAACAAATCTTCGGCCTAACAAGTATTGTCGAAAATATTCAACAAAGTAACGGATTGCAAGAAGTTCCTTTTCAGTTACGCAATAGTTTTTTTCATTCTTGTTAAGTGCTCTGCTTGCATATGCGATAACACGTTCACGGTCATCTTGGTTTTGGTGAAGTACAGCTCCAATGCCAACGTCACTGGCGTCAACGTCCAAGCAGAATTCTCCAACCTGAAGTGGATATCCCATTATATTTGGACTGATCAGAATCTTCTTGAGATCTTCAAAAGACCTTTGGCAGTCATCATGCCACTTAAATGTCACATCTTTCTTCGTGAGCTCTACCATTGGTCTAACAAGTTTGGCAAAATCTTTAACAAATCTACGGTAATATGATCCCAAAGCAACAAACTGTCTGACCTCTTTGACATTTGTTGGTACCGGCCACTGAACTATCTTTGCAACATTGATTGGGTTAGGCTTTATTCCTTGTTTCGATACCACATGCCCAAGAAACAAGACTTCTTACTGTAAGATTTCACACTTTTCGGGCTTCAACTTCAATCCAGCAGCTTCTATTCTCTCTAAAACTTCATACACTTTGCTCATATGCTGGCTAAAATCGTTGCCAAAGACAATCACATCATCAATATAAATAAGACATGTTTCCCATTGTAAACCTTGAAGAGCAAGCTCCATTGTCCTCTGAAAGGTTGAACAAGCATTGTTGAGTCCAAACGGCATTCTCAACATTTCATAATGTCCATATTTACAGACAAATGCACTTTTTGGTATATCTTCTTCTTTGAGTGGGATCTGGAAATAACCACTAGTAAGGTCAAATGTGCTAAAATATTTAGCACCAGCTACAGCATCTAGGCAATCTTTCACTCGCGGCAGGGGAAATCCATCTGGTTTGACAAGGGCATTTACTCTTCTATAATCTATACATGGTCGGACCTGTCCATTTTTCTTCATAACAAACAAAATAGGGCTTGCCCATGGTGACGTACTTTTTCTTATTACTCCCTTGTCCAGTAACTCTTCTATTGCCTTTTTTTCTGCTTCCGCATAAGCCATTGGCACTCTTCTTGGAGCTTGTTTCACTGGTTGTGCATCACCTGTATTGATAGGGTGCTCTGTTAAGTTTGTCAAACCTATGTCAAGGTCATCTTTAGAAAAACTATCTTGAAATCTAATGAGCAGCTTTGCTATGACTTGTTTTTCTTCTTCATTGCAATTTTTAACAGACGTATCGTACAATTTTTGTAAGTGTTCTGGAATTTCTTTATTTTCTAAGGATATTTCTTCTTGCACCTTATTGATAATTTGCTCCGATTTGTGACTGAAAGTAACTCGGCGTACTGAGAAATTATTGTCCTCTTCCTCTGTGTGTTCTTGACCTTTAAGTGTACTTTTTATACTGTCAATTTGTTCGGCTTGGCCTAATACTGAGTCTTGATTAATATCCACACTATATGGGAATGGATTTAAAAGACGTATTTTGCTTGTCGGGTTTCTATTTATATCAACTAATACTGAGGCCATCTTCAATGGATATGTTTCACAAAAGTGTTGTGTAGGTTCTACAATAAAATCTGTTTTTTGAGCCACATCATCTAATTCTTTACGCTCAATAAACACATCAATGACCGCTTCGCTGAGAGGTGGAATAATGAAATGGTCAGCTGCTGTTACTTTTCAAACATCGTTTTTTATTCCAATTTGAATACATGGTATATTTTTGCCTTTCAAAACTATGACTCCCTTTGACAAAAGTATATCTGCGGGACCTCCATAATCATTTTGCAGAATGTCTATTCCTAACAAAACATCATCCTCAATTTCAGCAACAATCAATTCTTTGTACATTGAAACTGGCCCTAATTCAATAATAAAAAATGCTTTTCCACATTCTTTTAAAGGAATTCCACTTGCACCTGTCAAACAAGCTGATTTGTTAAGCTGAGGTCTAATTTTAGGGTCCAATTTATTGTAAACTCTGTCTGAAATGAATGTTCTTGTTGCTCCGGTATCAGTTGTTAAAATAACTGGCACATTTTCAATATTTCCTTTGATATAGACACCACTACTAAATGCTCTTTTGCGCCGCACAATTTCTTCGGCTACACTTGCTGAGTCATCATGGCCATTTATGCTTGCCAGGACCTCCCCTCGGCCAATCGGCTTGGTCCTTTCATGTTTAAAGGCTGATTTTGATAGAAGTCTTTTCTTGCAACTTGCCCATTCTGATACCTGGCATTCTTCAATGGACAATCCCTAGCAAAATGATTTTCTTGGTTACAAGAATAACACTTAATTGTCTTGGGTTTTTGCTTAAAACCATGTTCAGTAGTTTGTTGTTGTTGTTGGGCTTGGGTTAACTGATTTAGTTTTTCAAGAACTTGTTGCAATACATCAGTTTCTTTGCTTTTTGCAGCCTCTCCTGAAATATCAGTCTTCATGTCACATGTTTTGGTATTTTCTGAATTAAATTGCTTTTGCTGGCTCTTGTTTGGGACTCTATAGGCATGTTGGCTAGTGTCGTCATTATCTGTTTCAATCACTTCATAATCTATTTCATTTTCTGATCCCGAAGTTCTACGCACAAATTTTCTCTTTCTGTCATCGTGAAATTGATGCCTAGTTCTGGTTTGTATGTAATTTACAACATGGTACACTGCTTCATCAATGTCCTCGGGTTCCTTAATAAACTCAATTTCTGACCGCACTTCTTCATCTCGTAGACCGTCCAGGAATCTTCTCACTAAATCTTCTTGCCGTGTTCTGTAGTCTCTCCTTGTATGGGCTTTGTCATACAGACGTTTAAGTTCTGCAGCATACTCCTCAGCTGTTTCACCTACTTTCTGATCTCGTTTGCTAAATTTTACAGCAAAAGTTCTTGGAGTTTCTATGACCCTAAATCTGTTGTTAATTTCACTAACAAGTTCTCTATAGTTAGTTAAAACTTCATGATTCAGTTGAGTGAACACAAATTCACCAGCACTGCCTTGCAATTTTGGTAATAAATTGTCAAGTTTTTCTTCTTCATTCCAATGAAGTCTTTCAGCAATAATTTCAAACCTGTTAATCCATACTTTCCACTCATCTTTGCCAGTAAAAGAAGGGATTTTCATGCTTGAACTGCATTTATGAGGGTTTACACTTCTTGTTTGCCTGTCATAAGACCTGTTCTCCCTTGGGTGCTGGTAGCCAATGTCCCACATTTGTTCACCCTGACCTCTGTCATTACGGAAATGGTTATTGTTTGCTTCCTGTTCCTGGGGGGAAATTTGTACTTGTTTGTTGTTTTTATCACATAAATTTGCTAGAAGTGTTGTAACATTCTGTAAAGCATTTGACATCTGATTTTGCATTGACACCATATTTGTGACTGCATCTTTCATCCAGTCGGTTGTATTGCCATTTGACATTTCTACGTTGGAAACACTTTTGTTTAATCTAGGGGTACTGGACTTAGATGATGATGGTGCTGTTTTATTTTCTTGATATGGTTCTTCAGAATGCTGGTTAGCTGCTGTTCTGAAGAATACTTCATTCTCTTGTTCTGATTCGGAGTCTGACATTTTGCTTTCGAAGACTGGATTCAATCGCTGAATCTATGTAGAAATCAAAGATTCCACTTCGCTGCCACCATAAATTATGTCACGAGCCGAGCGGTAGCTGTGATTTTACTTCAGTTTCTTTAACTTTTCCAAACTTGAAGCTTTTATTCAAGTTTAACATGGAACTAAAATGGACTCTGATAAACAGTAAACTAAGAATAACATTTTGCCTATTCAGTTGTTTTAAAATTGTCAAAAAAATATACAAACTCAAGATTTATAACCTTTCTAAATTTTATTCATTCATAACGAATAAATAAATAACAACTTTCAATATATATATTTCTTAACAGACAGATTAATTTTCAGACATTTACATTATAATACAGCAATATACACGTACATGTGTCATGTTAAGTATTTGCACTTTCTATTTTATAATGTTCTAAAAAGATGACAAATGCAATTTTTAAGTATTTATAAAATTCAGTCTGAATTTTAATAGCTAAGTCTTATTGAAAAATGTATTTTAAATGCTTATATAAGAAAAATAAAATAGGTCTCACACCTAGGAAAACAAAGTTCAGAGTCCTCGAATGAGAATTTTCAGTGCCTTTTATACTCTCCAAAAGCGCACACATAACGTTGTGCAATAATAACGTAAAAGCACACATATGAATTGTGCACAAAAAGCGCACAAACAACGAGCAGTAAAGCGCGCAAGAGCGCACAATAAAATTTGAGCGTTCTTGACACGGTAAATGTCACTCATATTAAAATGATATTTCTGACGATATTACAATGAAGCAGTAGTCAAATACATATCAATTAAATCAATACATCATTTATAAAGATGACTATTACCTTTTTAAACAATTTTTAAGAAGGAATATGAGTATTTAACAAAAGATATTGTATGACGAAACTGTCAAAATACTGTAGTCAGTGTAAACTACCCAGAAGGCACTTATGTCAGCATCAGGAAATCAACTTCCTGTTTATGCAAAAATGGCTGCCACATTAACAGACGTTTAAACAATGAGACTTTTAAAAAGGATATTACAAATAATAAAGAAGCGCAAAAGGTAGGCATCGGCTGTTATCAGCTCTAACTTCCACACAGCATCCAATAAAAGCATTAAATAACAGTGACATAGTCATTTAGATGCAAAACATAAACGGTAAAAATGAACAATGTACATGAACATAAACACATGTTTTCATAAACAATCTAGGGCATGACAATATTTATACGTGCAGACGTGAACAAAGACTGTGATATAAATTAAGCGTGCAGACGTAAAAAGACCGATATCAAATGAAAAATATTATTTTGTTTCTTATAACTGTGTTATTATTACCTAGCATACTAAGTCACCTTTATTTTGTTATTGTCTATTTAATTATCTTAAGCGGATTTGGAGCACTCTACACCCCAAGATACGTTTGAATAAATTTTATGAAAAAGAAAAAAAAACTTGAGCGTGAACGCAACATTTTGAAAAACTCTCCAAGGAGAGTTTAATGAAATTAAAGCGTTATAACAACATATCATATAGGTGTTTTCCACTACGACTCGATTCCCAACGAGTTGTCCCGATTTCCAATATTTTGAAGTCGGGGACATTCGTAGCTCAATCGACGAAGGTCCTAACTCATTCGTAGCTAGTCGTGGGCCGGTCGTCAGTGATTCCTGCAACTCGTTATGCCTCGGTCAAACTGTCACGAATCAGAGCTACGAATGAGCTACGATTCAATCGGCTACGAATGACTACGAAATTGTTTCAAATTCGTAGGCTGCTACGATTTCAGTACGGAGAACAACGATGTGAGTACGGATTTCGACGAATCTACCATCAAAATATTGGAAAACGAACAAGGAAAGGTACGGAGTGCTACTGATCGACGCGATTTAGTACGGAGCGCCACGAATCAAAACGATTAAACTACGAATCCGTTCCGGTCTGGTACGACTAAGTACGATGCTACGCGAATCAGTACGATCTAACTACGGATCCGCTACGGTCTAGTACGGGTAAGTACGAACTAGAACAGTCCTCTACGAAGCAGTGGGAATTGCGACGGACTGGTACGGTCAGGTAGAAACGAACTACGATTGAACATTGTGCCCACAGCCTCTTGTATTGTCATACACAAAATGCCTCAAAAAAGAGAACATGCAAGCGGCAGACAGGGGATAGTGCAAAAATCGCCCGTCCTTCTCAAGGCCTCGTCGTAAGAATGGCTTCATGAGCCATGTCCTCATGGCAAATGCATCATCTGCGATGATATAGTATCTATTGGACTGTCGTCACCTGGAAGAGTTGTTGCTTCCGGCATGCCAATCAACCCACTTTCGATTGCCAAAATGAGGTCGCTTTGATTCCAGATATGATCGTCGGAACATCCTCCTTGCGATCCAATATTTATCCATATGAATTGGCAACGGCGTCAACTAGGGCCATCAGCACAACAGAATGGTAACCTTTATAGTTATAGTATAATGAGCCACCCTTCTTGGGACGTTGTATGGCTACATGCTTTGCATCTAGAGTTCCAATGGCGTGTGGGATTGCCATTTAGCCGCGAACTGATCGGCTATGGCCTTCCACTCCTCAGACTCAGCAGGAGTCTGGATAACATCACCAGCATATGCTGAAACTATGGCATCACAAATGTCCCGTACAATTCTACACATTGTATTGTGTGTATCACGAAACCCATACATCAATGTACGGTAACTATCCCCCGTGGTCAAGAACCTTGAGGTAATTGCCAACTTCAAATCTGGATTGATGGACTGTTTGAACCAGGTGTGGTTCTCCGTGATCCTGGGACCAACTACCTGTAATAGCTCATGGAACATATCAGGCCCGATTCTGGTGAAGTTTCTAAAAGCCGCCGGATCTTCAGCCATCAGTTCGGCCATCAAAGTCTCGTATTGGCCGAGAGCGAGTCGTCTTAAAAGCCAGTCTCTTATCCACCACCTCCTTTTTCTTCTCTGACCTGATAAAGTATGTAATTATTGATGTTCAAATATAGATCATGCTTAGGAAAGTATGATTAATTTTGTATTTTATTATGTCGGCTATTAATTTAACAATTATTGAATCGCGTAAAAGTAAGAGAAAGATTCAGAAGGCAAATGGGACAGACAATTACCGGCAAATAAAACAAAATGTATTACTAGTAAGTTCAAATTCTAGTATTTTCAAAAGATGCAATTTTTAGCACAAAGCTATACTAGTTATACGATATTGAATCATTATTACCTCTGTGCATATCTTCAAGCAGCTATACTACGGCCTCTGCAATTTGTGCCATATCAATATCCAAATGTAACAAATTTATCGCAAAAGCAATTTGCTTGCGGTTCATGATTGTGAACTTAACAAATGCAAGTACGGTTGCTTTAATTTCAATGATGTTTTTCAGTAGCAATTTATTGTAGTGGACCGTATATGTCCGTACTGTTTTGTGCTGAAATGTAGTATATCGTACAAGATCGTGCAAATTCCTGCCTATCCGTAGTACAACATACTAAAACCGTGGCTTTCGGTAGTATTTCCGTGGAATAATCGTAGCTAATAGGTAGCTTAACCCTACCGCTCCGTAGGTCTTCGTATTAATCCGTAGAAGTCCTTGAAAATCTTTGGGTCTACGAAAAGGTACGGACGACTACGGTGTCGTTACGAACTAGTACGGATCAGTATGGTTTAGTACGGACTGCTACGGATACGCTACGGTCGATAAATTCGTAGCAATTTTTTGAACATGTTCAAAATTTGTCAAGAGATGCTATGGACATCCAAAAACTACTACGACTGATCACGGATCAAGTACGGAGAGCCACAGTACATTAAGAATAGCTACGAACTGTGCCGAAAAGTATTCGTTGCTCGTTCGTAGCTCTGATTCCTGACAGTGTGACCGAGGCATTAGCTCCCGAAAAATCGTGGCCAGATTTCAAACGTGTTTAAAATTTGGCCAGGACCTCCAAGACTGATTTTAATCGCAGTTGACAGCGCCGTAGTGCGTTCTTGGATAATGGAATCGTAAATTATTCGTGACTCAATCGGGAAATCGGTGATCACGTGATCTGTCTACGTATCAGCTACGACGTTTGTCAAGACTCTCACGAGTTCACTCCGAGTGAGTTGCGAGCCCGCTAAGATTCTCGCTATTAAGTTACGAAACAGTTACGATGTTCGGAGAATGGGTGTGGTATATAAACAGAGCGTCTAGTTTTTTTTTTCAATCATTAAGTTGTTGGGGCTTAGTATGAATAACAGGTAATTTGTTTATAATCAAAAATGGCAACACAGGCAAATACTTCAGCTCCTCTTCGTCGAACTTCCATTTTTTATTTGGCGCCAAAAAGAACGGATGCGTTTTTACACATGTACATTAGAATGTAGGTCACATTTAAAAAAATGATCAATATCAATAGATATTGGCGCCTTATTCATGGCACCCATGAATAAGGCGCCAATGTTCGGTGAGGTCCTAGCTTAGTCGTGACTGATCTGCATCGTTCGTAGTACAGTCGCAGTAGATTCTTACACATCGTGTTGAAGTAGCGACTCTATTCGCAAGGCTTCAACCGAATACCACGGTTCGTCGTAACTCAATTTCACCAGTGTCGTAACTGTATCGTAGACTGTCATGAGTCTTCCCGATTCAATAAATGTGATAAATCGTAGCGTATCTTGGGCTTTTTTCGTAATGGAAAAGGGCCATTACAGCTACGAACGCTGTTAGAAACATGACAAAGGCTGTTGGTAGTACGGTACAAACGAAACTTGGGGTGTTACATTTATCCACTAATGGATTTAAAGGCAGCCAAAGAGGTTTTGAAAACAGTCTGTACATAAGAAAAAACAACAGTTTTTAAGAAAGACAGCTCGCAGTTAATGTGTTGGTACTATACAAGTTTGCTTTATTTTCTTAAAAATTAAAACCAGTTGGATGAGAGTTAAACGAGCAAATGCTTGCAAACGTTGTTATCGTACGCATTCCAATCTATAACTATCATCTTTTATAATACTGGCTGCGATATGGCCTCAATTTGTACTGTGTCATATGCACTGAGGATTTTAGGCAACTTACCAGAGACTTGCGTATACATTTATTGTGATACTTTATAGCAGCCAGTAGCGATATGCGTGAAGGGCTTTTGTTGAGTTGTTAGTGTATATCGACGTTGCCCACTGTAAAGTTCTTCGTGGTAGGTAAACTACTCATTGTTATTGTCAAAAGCAGTTTATATTGCATAATGTTTCTAATGATAAGTAAGTTGTAGATGTTTCCATACAAGGATACATATAATAAAACGCTTTTTATGCATTTTGAGAGTTTCAACATTTGAATGATTTCAATGTAAAGTCTAAACTCTGGTCTTGTAAAGGTAAGCAGATTGTTTTTATGTCTCCCAGTCTATACTGGGGGACATATTGTTTTTGCCCTGTCTGTTTGTTGGTTTGTTTGTTGGTTTGTTTGCCTCAAACTTTAACATTGACCATAACTTTTGCAATCGTAAAGATAGCAACTTGATATTTGGCTTGCATGTGTATCTCATGGATACATACTGCAAAATTTGAATTGTGAAAGGTCAAGATCATCCTTCAAAGTCAAAGGTCAAATATATGGGGGGACATAGTGATTCACAAACACATCTTGGTTGCAGAGAATCGATCAAATTTACAGTCATGACAAAAACATCAAATATGGTGTTCGGATCAATAATTCATATTTAAGAAAGTTCCACAAAAAACGCATTCATTGTGAAACATGCTTTTTTATGAACAATATATAGATGAGGGTAATACAAAAGAAATAAATAAAAGTGCTCAAAATATTTACGGTTTGAAAAATAAATAATTCATTTTTGTAGGAAAGAATCCATACTGAAAACACAGCTGACTCAGTTTAAGCATCACAGCTAGGAAGAGAGCCTAGGACGTATTGATGCTGGCCTAGAATGCAGACTCTATCAGCATACTGGTTGGCGAGTATTCTTCGTCAGAAATATCCCTAAATTTTCCGACGGATTTCGTAAATATGCAAAATCAACAGCGAAACTCTGTAAAAGGCCTTCTGAATTCTTTGCCAGTTTGAGCATGAATGCAACGTGAATGTCGCATCTGCGCTTGCGCAACAAGAAAGGTAATAAAAGTGATCCTTAAAACAGGTTTTTCACGTTGAAAGACGTTATTTCCGGACGATTTTTCTAGACGATGGACTGGCTAGAAAGCTTTTTCATAACCCAACAGTTAATATCAAAATAAAAGAAAAATACCAAACGATTTAATACTACATAAAACGAGTAAGTAAGACTTTTGAAAATTTAGGTATCGTAACATTTTAAGGACATAACTAAAGACACAAACGTAATAAAAGAAACCAATACAAAAGCATTAGTAAACAAAGCGAGTCTTTTAAAAGGTTACTGTCAGACTGTGTCTGTTTTCATTCCAGAAATAACATTTGTCATTTTTTCCACATTGTAAATTGTATACCACAACTTATTGCAAAATTTTTAACCTTTACACTTACCCCTTGACTTGGTTTGTCGTTTTTTTGTAATATGACCCTATATTAAAATGTTACGTTTGTGTACATGGGATATACATATGTTTTGACGATAAGACTTATTAACATACTCAAGTGGACTGTGCTAGTAGACACAGCATAAACAAGTGTCATTGAAAGCGAATTGTGTCTTTGATCACCAATATTATTTGTTCTAATATGGATATAATGGCAAAATCGACGATAAATCGTTCTGTGTCAGGAAACTTTAATTACATGTGTGTTACTTGTAGTGGGATGAAATGCATATATTGTACATATATATTTTACAACATATATTTCAAACTTAATAAATGAATTTCTGGAAGTTTAACCATTTCTTTTTTAAGAAATTACGCCCATTCATTATCACGCAATGGATATCAGTATAAATGTGCATATCACATCTATTTTGATTTGTTTACATTTCCTATTAAAAGCGACGGTTATACACGTTGATATATGATCAAAGACGGCTCAATATTGATATTATAAAACATAAATAATACAATATTAAGATCTCCAAAGGCTACCCATGCATACAGCTGCACTTCACATTATCCTGTCAAGGTATTCCCAATCTTATATAGCAAAAAATATGTTTTAATGGAGACACTAGCCACATTGACACTATAAACAGACATGTTGCCATAAGCATACACAGAGATGCCAACTACGATGCCCAATGTCTTGGTACTGAATTGGCTTTTAATTTTCATGCGCACGCAATTTCTTCACAAGACGACAATTACTTGTTGTTTTACACAAATGTGATACGTTTCTTTTAAATACAAATTAACTGTACATAAATATGCACGGTTTTTTTTTTTAAGTAAATGACATAATTCAAAATAGATAATTAAAACATAAAAACTCCGCCTACTTTTTATTATGGCATGAAGTGTTCTATTTCTGATGTAACTCTACAAGTAGAGTTTAAAAATATGTATGAAGAACCCGAAATTCGTGAACTTGTACTTTCAATCATGAAACTTGATGCGCTGCTTCAAAAAATGAAATAATATACGAATTAATTATAAACGCGCTCGTAATTACAACATTCGCTTTAACCAATATAATACGTTGATTTTTGTTTTAATAAATTGAAAACTAAACGGTTCAATCCTAAATATGGCTTATTGAGAAAATATTGCACTTCTAAGGGACGTAATACATTCAAAGGTAGCTCGCGTGTTATCTTCTCTAAATAACATAGCAAAGAAAGTGAGTTTATAGGGCATTTTAACTTTGCCATAAGATTTGAGTTAAGTCGACATAATACAAAAGGGCGTTAACGGATAATACAAAGTAAAAAATATATACTGTAAGTCTTTCTTCAGGATTGAAATAGTTTCTTTATTTCTATGCGGCGTATGAAACCCGCAGTACTGGAGGCATTTAAATGAAACAGTGTAAAAAAAACCTCAAAGATAGATAAACAAACGATGATCGTCCTGCTCAATATGCGCCACACACACAAATGGCCACGTGTGGTTTTACGTATCCCCTATTGCCGCCCATAGATCTTATTTTTTGAGAAACGCCATTTATACTCATCGAAATATCACTCCTGACGACAATCATTCAAAATAACTATTCCACTCAACTTAACATAAAAATGGAGATTCATTATTAAATAACAGATAGAAACAAAAGTTTAACAAAATGTATATCTTAATCAAATTATAGAACAGTTCTGACTGCTGTCTGTCAACTTATTTTCTGCAATAAGTTGATACAATGTCTATTAAGTAGAGTACTAAGAACATATATTATTCTTCCCTGATGTTTTGTGTAAAGTTGTAGTTCCTTATACCCCTCCCCCTACCGCAGATGTATTACATAAAAACAGGTTTAATGCCTCCATATGCGATTACTACATGAGACCCTTACTCTCCTTATACATCTATTTATTTAAACTTTTTTTATTATAATATATTTATCTTTAGGCAACGTCTGGTTGTATGACTGAGTAAACATTAATCTTCACCTTACTACATTGATATGAGGAATAGATATTGTTATGTCTATAATTTTTATTATCTCTTTTGGAAATCTTTAAACTATATATTGTATATCTAACAATAAACCTCCAGAAACTGTACGTGGAGCAAATTTCTTGTTTTCATTCCAATTCTCAATTACCATGACATCAACTATTAACATAAACAAGTGCTGTTTGTAGAACATGATGTCCCCATATGGGCTGTCAGTTGTAGTGGAAACCATTGTGTGAATACGTTTTTTTTTACTGTGATCTTGATCTTTGACCTAGTGATCTGAAAATCAATAAGGGTCATCTGCCAGTCATGATAAATTGATCCAATTTAGCTGGATGGGAGAGTCCACTAGGCATAAATGGGTTAAAGTTTTAGGAAAGAAAAAAACAATGATATTTGACCTTTTACCTTGAAGGATGACCTTGACTTTTCACAACTAAAAATGTGCAGCTCAGTGAGATACACATTCATGCCAAATATGAAATTGCTATCTTCAATATTGCAAAAGTTATCAAACTTTAACCAAGGTTAAAGTTTTTGGACACACACATACAATGAATGAAATATGGGCTGTCAGTTGTAGTGGCAGCCATTGTGTTAATACGTTTTTTGTCACTGTGACCTTTACCTTTGACCTAGTAACCTGAACATTAATAGGGGTCATCTGCCAGTCATGATCAATTTACCTATGAAGTTTCATGATCATATGCCTAATTATTATTGAGTTATCATCAGGAAACCATTTTACTGTTTCGAGTCACTGTGACCTTGACCTTTGACCTAGTGACCTTAAAATCAATAGGGGTCATCTGCCAGTCATGATCAATGTGCCTATGACCTATGATATTTCATGATCCTAGGCTTACGCGTTCTTGAGTTATCATCCGGAAACCATCTGGTGGACGGACAGATGTGCAAAACAATATACCCCCTCTTCTTCGACGGGGATCATAAATAAATAAAAAAATCGTATAATCGGATTTGAACAGTCAATACAGAGCACTAAGGGTTTAAACCGGTTTAAGAGCTAGCCGAATTTCACATATACATAAGAATTAATCACAAGCGTGAATTACGTGTCCCTATGCTGCAAGATAATGAAATCATGACTACCAAAACATTACGCGCAAATAGATTATTTCACATTAAAGTGTCCACGTATCCAAGACCACGTGACTTTGTTGGGAATACAATTAAAGTTAATAGATGTTAACACACCGGTAGTTGCAGCTTTTATTTTTAAAAAAACTTTGTAAAACAAATTTTCCTAAGAATTTAAAATAGTGCATTCAATTCAGTTTTTTATTCTCCTCCCTATGACAATGTAATGTACATAAGGTCTTGGCCAAAATTGTGATGTGTTTCGTATTTATGTACACGGTTATGCTGCGCACAAGGTGAAATTTTGGCACTGATTTAAGACGTATTGAATGATTTTTTTCTGCGTAGCTGTTTAACGTCACTTTCGACCTTACCTGACCTGTGTCAGTGTCCAATAGAATCCAAATACAATTTCTTGCGGCTAGACACGAATGAATACACTTCATTTATTCCGTTGGCTGATTTGAGTATACCACCAGAACATTGGAAACATGTCCGCGTCTATGTAACACTGTTTAACTGCATGAAACACTTGTATCTCTAATGAAAAGGCTTAATAGATAGAACAGTTTTACACTCAACTCTCTACAGAGCTACAGATAAGCTTTTTAGGGTAATTGGGTAATACCGTTCAAACTAAGAATAAATTGGGTAATAGAAAACGTGATTGGGTATCCAAAAGTATGATACCCGCTCATATAAAAAAATAATTGGGTATTTGTAACAAAACAAACGAGTGAATTGGGTAATTGCATTAAAACATGAATTAAGCTTCTCAAAACCTTACCTACATAAAGTCACTGTTATGTATTCAATTGCAGTATAGGTTGTTCCATCTTTCTGCTACCAGATTCAACAATTTGAAGCTAATGGAATTTCTCAACCCACTCATCAAATGTGTTTCTAATTGTTTTTGTTCCAATGTTGGCCAGTACTTTCGTTTTGAAAACAAAACACACCCCATCATAGGGGGCTGGAATGGTGTTTGGATAGTATAATATAGTGTATTTTGACCGAAAATGCCCAAAACCAAAATTAAATATAATAATTGTAACACGGGTTTCAACTCATTTGTTTTATTTTCTAACAGCCATCCATCAGAGTCCGGTTGCATTGCCAAAAAATAATACAAATAAACCAATTTGGCATTAAGACGTAGCTAAAACATAGCTCTATCAATAAACAATAACAACTTTTAGCGCAAGGCAATGAAAATCTTATTTTGGAGAACTAGGGTTAGGATTAGGGTTACTATTATTATATTAAACATTATTTTTTTGGCATTTTCGGTCTTAACACACGTTATCATACTATCCCAACCCCGTTTCAGCCCCCTGTTCACCCCATCAACAAGTTCATCTAAAATACTTCCGCAGATGTCCACGGAACAAAACATGGAGTTAATAATGTCATTAACTATGTCCTTTGCAATTTTTTTAGATTAAGATTTATTTACCACGACAAAGGAATCTATACGTTTTTTGGATTATTTGCGGAACATTTCGTCTGCCTCAAGACGCCATTTTTTTTGACTCGCATGTGTTATCATCTAAACGATTGGTAAATACTTTACCAGATAAAACAAGCGCTTGTCGATTAAGACTCGAGTCAAAATGGCCAAAACAAAACGGGATTTTTCATTACGCATAGAAGGCGGCTCGAATTGGGTATCGGCGATTTGTTTTGCCTACCGGTACGCACAGATTTTGAAAAAAAAATTGCGTATCCACCTATTTTTGATTGCGTATTTACGCAAATACGCAGCTTATCTGTAGCTCTGACTCTCGACATCAATAAAGTTTGTGCGTGCACCTTTTACTTTCGGAGGGATTGCCAGCGCAAGAGCGTTTGTACTTAAAGGCTATGTTCTCATATTTAGTACTGACTTCCATATTCCTGTCAACATGTTAAAATGTAAAAGTATATAGAGCATTGGAAGCGTGGCCTCACTTTAATGCATTGCATTTCAACCAGCGAGGTATCAGGGTCAGTTCGCGGCCAGTGTGTGTGAATGTCAGAGTTTATTTACATGTCATCGCTGCGTCTTCACGACTACCTTATGTGCTGACCTGAGTTCGCGGCCAGTAAAATAATCATTATATAATATAGACGCTATCCGCGAACTAGATGAACTGGAATTTTCTTTAGATTAGAAATATGTTAAATGAAGATATTCAGCGATATAATTATGGTATGTCAATAATAGATTCTAAATGTGTTTTCAACAATACCATGATAAATATTATTTTTGATTAATTTAACAAGAATTATTCCACCATATTGACTTATGTATTAAGCATGAGCGCGATGATTCTCGATACTGTTAATAATCGAATCAAATAGCAATGCCCGACAAACCACTAAAACAGGTTTGTTCGAAGAACGCTCATATAAATATTTAAAATATGTACGGATACTTCGCGTGTTGCCGGTAGACTCATGTTTTAATTTCATTAGTTAAGAAAGGATTATTTATCTGAAATGCAATCGACACATTGCGGAGTAACAGGTAACAGGTTTTTGACAATTGTAAATTTTGTTTAATATTACATTTCCTCGCTAGGCTTCAATCTTTCCTCTGTCACCTCGTCAGAAAGATGTCAGAATTATTAAAATGAATATTTAACGTACGCATACACCTTCCAAAATGTCGAATACTATGTTCACTAAATGTAATTGCCAATATATTGTGTATGGGCTGCATTAAGTATTTCTTTAAGGTATTACAAATAATACATCTCTTTTTTTAAAGTGATATTATGGACATCTTACAGTTTATTAGTGTCCATCTCAACCGTTGTTTATTTGTAGTGTTTTCACTTCATATACACTTATATTTGTTAATGCAGAATCAACATACTTAAACAATATCCCGGAAAGAGAAAAATAATGCATTTGAATATCAAACGTTTATTCGTTTTTACAACTGACGACAGAAATGATTCGATTTACGATGTGAATCTAAATCCAGTTTTAGTGCAGATTCGTCCAAACGACACTAAGACAATATTTTGTTTTACGGATCATTTCGGCTTAGAGGACTGGGTGAGTCATGTAAAATATTGCATATAATATAAACTTTTTATAAACAACTGGTAGCAAGATGATTTTCAGATAATTAGTCAGTAACCACATTTTAACTTACCCTTTTGACATGGTAATTATTTTCAGCTCAATTTAACAGTGAAAAATGCCATAATATCACTTTAACTAAGGCATATCAATATTTATGTGATGCGTTCAAAGACTTTAATGAGAAGCTAAGGTTTTTCTGACATGCATTTAAATGAAAACAAACTCATACATCGAACAAACACTGCCAAAGCAAGCGTAGTTTGAATCAAAGTGTACATTTACATATTTCCTAACTCTTTATCAGAGTTCATACAAATTTGTACAAGAACACGAAATTCGTAGACTTGCACTACTTATAATTATTGAAATTCAAGGATGACTGTAACACCAGTTAAAATGTGAATTTGTACAAATTATTTATTTACGTGTTTACAATTGCAAAATACGCTTCGATAATAACTATTAAGATTGCTGTTTTAAATAATTATAAATTATTGGTTTTAATGAAAACTTGGTATATTGAAAAAACATTTTGCACATGTAAGGGTCATACTAAAGTCAAAGGGAGCTAAAAATCAATAGATGATATACAAACAACATAAAAGAGTAAAGTCGAGATATAAAGCACATATTAATACGAAATAAACGCTTATCACTTTCTTCCTGATTTCACTAGAAAATGAGCGGCATTAAAAACAATCATTTATATTCTACGGGACAAACTAACGTCAAAGGGATCTAGCATTCTATATTCTAAAAAAAACATTTAAAATTTAGATCTACCGTGAAAATAAGGTATTTAAATTTTTCGATAAACAGCGTCGAAAAAAATATGAAATTTCGTACGTAGATTGTTAACGAGATAATATGATCATCGTCGTGCAAAAATAATTAAAACGCCACCCCACAGTCCGGTCAGGAGCCACCCTGTTTGCTTTAAACCAGGCATGGTCTCATTAGCGGGCTTTATGACTCCTCATCACACTATACGGATGCAGAAGCATTTATGAAGGAACATTAGCCGGATGTGCTATAAAGCATCATTCGCACTAAGCGGCTTATATATTTACTTTCGCCTGTTTTCGGACGTGCGATGCTCGATAAGCGTTCGTTTCTAGCTAACCCCCCCCCCCCACCCGACCCAAAAGCTTCCGTTAATTGTCCGTTTATATCAGAAAGTCGAAAGCTCAACCGTTCAACCGTCAAATGTGATGGGGTAGGACAACCCCCCTCCGCGTATTAACTAATCCAGAAAAAAACGGCAGGTTTATTTTGAAACCCGGATAACAAATCAACAATTTAATTTGAACCATAAATTTTACAATTCTCAATCAAATTAAAGATCATTTCTGCCTTCCTTCCAATATTTAACTTGCTACGTCGATACATTATGTCAACTCATTTTCCTAATGGTCCCCCCTAACGTCTAAGTTATCATACCATGAAAAAATTCTTCACAATGGCGACCTATGTAAAAGACCGAGCCAGTCCAATTGAGATAGCTCGATTTTTCTAATCGGTAAACCTCGCTGATTATCACTGATAAAGGTATAGGAAGCTCAGCTATAAATAGGACAGCATATCCTGGGAAAAAGATTTAATAATAGTTTGAAAACATTAATTTTAAATCACTTTTATTCAATCCATTATATGTCTATAGATCACGTGTGTGAAGTTAGCCTATTTAGCCTATTTAGCCTATTTAGCCTATTTAGTACATAGGTTTAAACAAACATCCTATTTAGCCTATTTAGCCAATTTAATAGCCTCTTCAGCCTTTTTAGCCTATTTTAGCCTATTTAGCCTATTTAGTAAATAGGTTGAAACATACATCCTATTTAGCCTATTTAGCCTATTTAACAGCCTCTTCAGCATTTTTAGCCTATTTTAGCCTATTTAGCCTATTTAGTAAATAGAATGAAACATACATCCTATTTAGCCTATTTAGCCTATTTAGCCTATTTAACATCATTTTCAGCCTATATAGCCTATTTAGCCTATTTTAGCCTATTTAGCCTATGTAATAGCCTTTTGAGCCTATTTAGCCTATTTAGCCTATTTAGTACATAGGTTGAAACATACATCCTATTTAGCAAATTTAGCCTATTTAACAGCATTTTCAGCCTATTTAGCCTATTAAGTACATAGTTAACAGCATTTCCAACCTATTTACCCTATTTAGCCTATTTAGTACATAGGTTGAAACATGCATCCTATTTAGCCGATTTAGCCTATTTAACAGCCTATTTAGCCTATTTAGTATATAGGTTGAAACATACATACTATTTTGCATATTCAGTCTATTTAGCCTATTTACCAGCATTTTCAGCCTATTTAGCCTATTTAGTATATAGGTTGAAACATACATCCTATTTAGCCTATTTAACAGCATTTTCAGCCTATTAAGCCTTTTTAGCCTATTTAGTACATAGGTTGAAGCATACATCCTATTTAGCCTATTTAGCCTATTTAACAGCATTTCAGCCTATTTAGCCTATTACATAGTTAACAGCCTATTTAGCATATTTAGCCTATTTAGTACATAGGTTGAAAAACATGCATCCTATTTAGCCGATTTAGCCTATTTAACAGCCTATTTAGCCTATTTAGTATATAGGTTGAAACATACATGCTTTTTAGCCTATTTAGCATATTTAACAGCCTTTTCAGCCTATTTAGAAAGTGTAGAACATATGTTGAAACATACATCGTATTTAGCCTGTTTAGCCTATTTAACAGCCTTTTCAGCCTATTTAGCCATTGCTTGAAACATACATCGTATTTAGCCTATTTATCCTATTTAACATCCTTTTCAGCCTATTTAGAAAGTGTAGTACAAATGTTGAAACATACGGTACATCCTAATTAGCCTATTTAGCCTATTTAATAGCATTTTCAGCCTATTTAGCCTATTTAATACATAGGTTGAAACATACAACGAACAAGAGTTATCCCCGGAAGAGACCTAGTGCACGCTGACCAGCCGTCGACTGCCTGTCGGGCTGACCTAGTTTCGGCCGGGACTTTTAATTAGGATCGGAGCCAGGTGCAACCTATTTAGCGTATTACGCGACATTTTTGCCTGTGAGCGGGTATGCCCCTTTAAGGGCCCCTTTCGGACGAACAAGAGTTATCCCCCGGAAGAGACGTAGTGCACGCTTACCAGCCGTCGACTGCCCATCGGGCTGAACTAGTTTCGGCCGGGACTTTTAATTAGGATCGGCCCCGTGCATGCAGCCTATTTAGCCTTCATCTCGTATGCGTCATTTCCCAGTGAGCGGGTGTGCCCCTTTAAGGGCCCCTTTCGGACGAACAAGAGTTATCCCCCGGAATAGACCTAGTGCACGCTGATCAGCCGTCGACTGCCTGTCGGGCTGACCTAGTTTCGGCCGGGACTTTTAATTAGGATCGGAGCCAGGTGCAACCTATTTAGCGTATTACGCGACATTATTGCCTGTGAGCGGGTATGCCCCTTTAAGGGCCCCTTTCGGACGAACAAGAGTTATCGCCCGGAAGAGACCTAGTGCACGCTGACCAGCCGTCGACTGCCCATCGGGCTGAACTAGTTTCGGCCGGGACTTTTAATTAGGATCGGCCCCGTGCATGCAGCCTATTTAGCCTTCATCTCGTACGCGTCATTTCCCAGTGAGCGGGTATGCCCCTTTAAGGGCCCCTTTCGGACGAACAAGAGTTATCCCGCGGAAGAGACCTAGTGCACGCTGACCAGCCGTCGACTGCCCATCGGGCTGAACTAGTTTCGGCCGGGACTTTTTATTAGGATCGGAGCCAGGTGCATGCAGCCTATTTAGCCTTCATCTCGTACGCGTCATTTCCCAGTGAGCGGGTATGCCCCTTTAAGGGCCCCTTGCGGACGAACAAGAGTTATCCCCCGGAAGAGACCTAGTGCACGCTGACCAGCCGTCGACTGCCTGTCGGGCTGACCTTGTTTCGGCAGGGACTTTTAATTAGGATCGGAGCCAGGTGCAACCTATTTAGCGTATTACGCGACATTTTTGCCTGTGAGCGGGTATGCCCCTTTAAGGGCCCCTTTCGGACGAACAAGAGTTATCCCCCGGAAAAGACCTAGTGCACGCTGACCAGCCGTCGACTGCCCATCGGGCTGAACTAGTTTCGGCCGGGACTTTTAATTAGGATCGGCCCCGTGCATGCAGCCTATTTAGCCTTCATCTCGTACGCGTCATTTCCCAGTGAGCGGGTATGCCCCTTTAAGGGCCCCTTTCGGACGAACAAGAGTTATCCCCCGAAAGAGACCTAGTGCACGCTGACCAGCCGTCAACTGCCTGTCGGGCTGACCTAGTTTCGGCCTGGACTTTTAATTAGGATCGGAGCCAGGTGCAACCTATTTAGCGTATTACGCGACATTTTTGCCTGTGAGCGGGTATGCCCCTTTAAGGGCCCCTTTCGGACGAACAAGAGTTATCCCCCCGGAAGAGACCTAGTGCACGCTGACCAGCCGTCGACTGCCCATCGGGCTGAACTAGTTTCGGCCGGGACTTTTAATTAGGATCGGCCCCGTGCATGCAGCCTATTTAGCCTTCATCTCGTACGCGTCATTTCCCAGTGAGCGGGTATGCCCCTTTAAGGGCCCCTTTCGGACGAACAAGAGTTATCCCCCGGAAGAGACCTAGTGCACGCTGACCAGCCGTCGACTGCCCATCGGGCTGAACTAGTTTCGGCCGGGACTTTTAATTAGGATCGGCCCCGTGCATGCAGCCTATTTAGCCTTCATCTCGTACGCGTCATTTCCCAGTGAGCGGGTATGCCCCTTTAAGGGCCCCTTTCGGACGAACAAGAGTTATCCCCCGGAAGAGACCTAGTGCACGCTGACCAGCCGTCGACTGCCTGTCGGGCTGACTTAGTTTCGGCCGGGACTTTTAATTAGGATCGGAGCCAGGTGCAACCTATTTAGCGTATTACGCGACATTTTTGCCTGTGAGCGGGTATGCCCCTTTAAGGGCCCCTTTCGGACGAACAAGAGTTATCCCCCGGAAGAGACCTAGTGCACGCTGACCAGCCGTCGACTGCCCATCGGGCTGAACTAGTTTCGGCCGGGACTTTTAATTAGGATCGGCCCCGTGCATGCAGCCTATTTAGCCTTCATCTCGTACGCGTCATTTCCCAGTGAGCGGGTATGCCCCTTTAAGGGCCCCTTTCGGACGAACAAGAGTTATCCCCCGGAAGAGACCTAGTGCACGCTGACCAGCCGTCGACTGCCTGTCGGGCTGACCTAGTTTCGGCCGGGACTTTTAATTAGGATCGGAGCCAGGTGCAACCTATTTAGCGTATTTCGCGACATTTTTGCCTGTGAGAAATGCAGGTTTAGTGTAACCATTATTCACCCATACGCGCATGCGGGGCGTTTTGGCTCCCGGATTCTTGTTTATCATTATGTCTTCGCGCTTGTAATCTGGCTCTCAGATTTTTTTACTGTTATTTTTGCGAGTTCTTGACAAAATTAAGTGTAGTTCATGATGTGCAATTGGTTATTTTTATCTAACTTAATTCAGAAAGACCAATTTAACAAAATATACGTGCAAGCATTCAATGTGATAATGAGTGATGATCCTGTTAAGATATTTGGTTGTTACGTTACATCTCAAAGAATCTGGGATACGAATAATTATTCGGTAATAAATTAGACTATCGCACGATGTAATGAATTAATTTCATCCAGGCGAAGGTCTGTTTTGATGCTCTGTCGACAAAACTTACAGTAAATAATACTGTTGACGCTTAATTATATAACTTAACTTTAAATATCAGACGATACTCTAAACATAATATAGCAACGTCTGCCAGCCCCAAATGTTATTTGCTTTGTGGCATGTTTATCAGCGAAATATTGTGCAGTTTCACATGTGTTACTGGTGTATAATCTATTTTGGATTCAAGTATCGATGCTATGGAAAATACTAAATTGTGTTTATTTAATAAAACTACTATCTCAATTGTTAGTTAAATTGGATGAGCTCATTTGAAGCTCAAAACGTTGACAGAGGTCCGAACTGAATTTATTTCCGTTAGAGCTAGAGTAGGAGGACAGTACTTATTGTTTTGTAAGCATGCATACTATGTTTAATTATCTTACAAATAGGTTTACATGTTAAAAGGTCCAAACACAATGTATCCAGACAAACGGCACCCGGCAAATCGGCTCCCTGCGTTTTTGGCATTCCCGGACAATGGGTTCCTCGTAAATTTATCCACTAGGACAAATGACCCTCGAATAAATTGTCCTCTTGGAAAATCGGCATCAGTTTGCTTTGTCACTCAGACATTCGGCTCCCGAATATTCTTCCCCTATTTTCGCTATTAGAATACATATTCAATTATGATATTTCTGCGCGGACTGCCTTTCAATGTTGATAGGTAAATGTATTCTTTAACAAATTAATTGTTTCTTAAATATGGTCGATCACAATACATATTTAAATACCGGAAATGACAGATGGCTTGCATTTTCCTTGCCCCAATTTATATACATATACATAACATTATTCAAAAGCAGCGACAACAACAATATTTATAAATTCAGCAATAACGTATATACAAGCTCATAACCTACATTATATATGCATTATACAATTTATAAGTAATGGTAGAATATTGAAGTTGGACGATAGTTTTATGAACAGGTTAACATTGTAAGTTATGAAGGGAATTAACAATTGCAACTAATATTGAAACCG